>NC_057798.1:223761552-223770978 GCF_018294505.1 Triticum aestivum | reverse complement strand
GATGTGGGCGCGGCCCACGTGGCGGCGCGTGAGTGGGTGCGGCGGCGGGGCGGACAACGTCCGGCGCGGGCGGACACGTCCGGCCCGGCGCGGGGGAAGATGGATCTGTTTTTTTAGCTAGGGTTTCGGACGGGGGAAGAAGAGATCCGAATGGAGGGGGTATAAATAGGCATAGAGGGAGCTAGGAGAGTCCAAATGAGGTGCGGTTTTCGCCCACACGATCGTGATCGAACGCTCTAGGACATGGAGCAGAGTTTGGTGGGTTTTGGGCCAAATTTGGAGGGTGTTGGGCTGCAATACACACGAGGCCTTCTCGGTCCCTCGGTTAACCGTTGGAGTATCAAACGAAGTCCAAATGATACGAAACTTGACAGGCGGTCTACCGGTATTAAACCAAGGCCGCTTGACAAGTCTCGGTCCAATCCGGAAATGTTTAATCCCCACACAAGAAAGAAAGGTAGAAATGACCACCGGAGGAGAACGGAACGCCGGATTGCAAAACGGACAACGGGGAAAATGCTCGAATGCATGAGATGAACATGTATGCAAATGCAATGCACGAGATGACATGGTATGAGATGCATGAAAACGAAAACAACACACGGAGACAAGGACCCGAACCCGAGAAATAAATATAACTTGACACCGGAAACGGCAAGAGTTGGAGTACAAATGGGGAAAGTACATATGGGGCGTTACAACACTCCACCACTACGAAAAGATCTCGTCCCGAGATCTAGGACTGAAAGAACTCCGGGTACTCAGAACGGAGGTGATCCTCGCGTTCCCAGGTAGCTTCACGGTCGGAATGGTGTGACCACTTAACTTTGAGAAATTTGATTGACTTGTTGCGAGTCTTGCGTTCAGTCTCTTCAAGAATAGCAACTGGGTGCTCACGATAGGAGAGATCTTCTTGGAGCTCAATGTCCTCGAAGTTGACGGTGCGGTCAGGAGTCTTGAAGCACTTTCGAAGCTGAGAGACATGGAACACATCATGAACATTTGCAAAGTTTGAAGGAAGCTCAAGTTGATAGGCGAGGTCGCCTCTCTTGCTGACAATATTGAAAGGTCCCACGTATCTAGGGGCAAGCTTCCCTTTGATACCGAAGCGATGAGTACCTTTCATGGGAGAGACGCGGAGGTAAACGTGATCTCCGATCTTGAAAACCAGATCACGATGCTTACTATCATAGTAGCACTTCTGGCGGGATTGAGCTGCTTTGAGGTTATCACGAATGACTTTGCACATTTCTTCTGCCTCTGTGATTAGGTCATTGCCCAGCAGCTGACGTTCACCGGTTTCAGACCAGTTGAGAGGGGTACGGCACTTCCTGCCATATAGAATTTCGAAAGGGGCCTTGCCCGAACTTGCTTGAAAGCTCTTGTTGTATGAGAATTCAGCATAAGGAAGACAGTCCTCCCACTTCATGCCGAAAGAAATCACACAAGCCCTGAGCATGTCTTCGAGAATCTGATTGACACGCTCGACTTGACCGCTCGTTTGAGGATGGAAAGCTATGCTGAAGTGGATGTTGGTGCCCATGGCCTTCTGAAAAGAATCCCAAAACTTGGAGGTAAAGATGCTGCCACGGTCTGAAGATATCACTTGAGGAATACCGTGCAGAGAGACAAAGCGAGAGGTATAGAGTTCCGCCAATTGAGCTGCAGTGATCAACTCTTTGATAGGCAGAAAGTGAGCCACTTTGGTGAGCTTGTCGATGACAACAAATATAGCATCATTGCCACGCTTGGACTTTGGAAACCCAGGCACGAAGTCCATTTCAATGTGGTCAAACTTTCATTCCGGAATGGCAAGAGGTTGGAGGAGACCAGCTGGCCTTTGGTGTTCTGCCTTCACTCTTCTGCAGACATCACATTCATTCACGAATTGAGAGATCTCGCGCTTCATTCGAGTCCACCAATAAGCTTGCTTGAGGTCCTGATACATCTTCGTACTACCAGGGTGGATGGAGAGGAGAGAGTTGTGAGCCTCGTTCATGATCACCTTACGAAGTTCACCTTTGGGCACAACAATTCGATCCTCGAAGAAGAGAGTGTCCTTGTCATCAAGTCGGTAGCACTTGTACTTGGACTGAGTCTTTGCAATACCAATCTTCACCTTCTTCACCATAGCATCAAGAAGTTGGGCTTGGCGAATCTGGTCTTCCAAGGTAGGAGAAACTTGAAGGTTGGCGAGGAAACCTTGAGGAACAACTTGCAGATTAAGCTTGCGGAAAGCTTCACAAAGCTCGGGTTGATAAGGCTTGAGAATCAGACTGTTGCAATATGCTTTTCTGCTCAAAGCGTCAGCAATCACATTAGCCTTGCCTGGAGTATACTCGATACTCGGATTGTACTCTTGAATCATTTCGACCCATCGAGTCTGCCTGAGGTTGAGATTAGGCTGAGTGAAGATGTACTTGAGACTCTTGTGATCAGTGAAAATATCCACTTTCCTTCCCAATAGAAGATGTCTCCAAGTCAACAAAGCGTGCACAACTGCCGCCAACTCGAGATCATGAGTGGGGTAGTTCTTCTCATTAGGTTTCAACTGGCGAGAGGTATAAGCAACAACTTTCTTCTCTTGCATCAGTACAGCACCGAGACCTTGGAGAGAGGCATCACAAAAGACCTCGTACGGCTTGGTTTCATCAGGCGGAGTCAGAACTGGAGCAGTGATCAATTTCTCTTTCAAAGTGTTGAAAGCAATATCACACTCCGGAGACCAAACGTACTTGACGTGCTTCTGAAGAAGATTTGAGAGAGGCTTGTCGATCTTAGAAAAGTTTTCAACGAATCTTCTGCAATAGCTTGCGAGACCGAGAAAACTGCGGAGTTGCTTCACGTTCTGAGGAGGTTCCCAATTCACAATTGCGGACACCTTCTCAGGATTCACGGAAATACCCTTGGCAGAGATGATATGACCAAGATAAAGAACCTCATCGAGCCAAAATTCACACTTGGAGAACTTGGCGTAGAACTGATGTTCTCTGAGCTTGTCAAGAACCAAACGCAAGTGCTTGGCATGATCTTTCTTGTTCTTCGAGAAAACCAGAATGTCGTCGAGATAGACCAAAACGAATTCATTGGTGTAGGGGTTGAAGATGAAGTTCATCATACGAGAGAACGTCGGAGGAGCGTTGGCGAGGCCAAAAGACATGACGGTGTATTCATATGAACCAAAACTTGTTCTGAACGCCGTCTTGGGAATATCTTGCTCACGAATACGAATCTGATGATAACCCATACGGAGATCAAGCTTGGAGAATACTTGAGCACCCTTGAGTTGTTCGAACAGCTCATTGATGTTGGGAAGTGGGTATTTGTTCTTGATGGTCTTCTTGTTCACTGGACGGTAATCAACACAAAGTCGACTCGATCCATCCTTCTTCTTCACAAAAAGAACACCACAACCCCACGGAGAAGTACTAGGCCGAATGAGACCCAATCTTTCTTGCTCATCGAGTTGTTTCTTCAACTCCTTCAACTCTTCGGGGCCGAGCTTGTAGGGACGTTTGCACACAGGTTCCGTACCGGGCTCAAGTTCAATAACAAATTCAACCGGCCGGTTTGGAGGCATCCCTGGAAGTTCTTCTGGAAAGACGTCTTGATACTCACAAACAACCGGAATCTGCGAAATAGCATCCAATTCACCCTTCTCATTGAGAGAAAACAACCGGATGGAATTATCTCGAGCGGCAAAGACAATGACCTCCTCAGACGAATGAGTCAGTTGAATCTGCCTGGCTGCACAATCAAGCTGAGCTTTATGCTTAGAGAGCCAGTCCATCCCGAGAATAAGATCGATATCGGAATTGCCAAGAACCACCGGAGAAGAGAGAAACTTGCAGTCGCCCAAAGTGATTGTAACATCCGGAACACACACTCGAGATGTCAAGAGGCTGGCCGGAGAGTCAATAGACAACGGTCTCGGCAACATTTGAGTAACAAAATCATGCTTGGAAGCAAAAGGTCTCGAGATGAAACAATGCGATGCACCAGTGTCGAAAAGAACTTTTGCAGGAATATCATTAACAGGAAGGTTACCCATGATCACATCTGAAGAATCCTCTGCCTGAGCTGCATTCACCATATTGACCTTGGCGTGCTTGGGATTGTGCTTGACCACAGCTGTACTTGCCGATCTGACAGGAGGAGGAGGAGGAAGACGCCTCTGGTTGGTACACTTGTTGGCATAGTGACCCTTCTGTTGGCACTTGTTGCACGTGACCTCTGAAAGCGGACGGTGATACGGAGCACTCGATCTTGGAGCTTGAGACGAAGCCTTGTTCTGAAAGCCTGGGTTGGGTGGGTGGGAGAAACCACTGCCACCTTTGCTCTTCTGCTGATATGGCTGACGGAACGGAGGAGGAGGAAGCCAATACTTCTGCTGCTTGACCACTTGAGTAGAGGAAGACGGAGTAACATCTCTGGCACGCTTCCTGGAAGCATCACATCTCATCTGAGCAGCCTCTTGCTTCAGTGCCATGTTGTAGAACTCATCGTATCTCAACGGCTCAAAGAGGACAAGAGCGAGCTGAATTTCCTCACGAAGACCACCCCTGAACTGATAGATCATACTCTTCTCATCAGGAACATCCTGCTTGGCAAAACGGGCGAGCTTCTGGAACAACTTGTTGTAGTCATAGACAGACAAAGAGCCTTGCTTCAGATTGCGGAATTCCTGACGCTTACTCTCAACCACACTTTGAGGGATGTGATGAGCGCGGAAATCTTGACGGAAATCGTCCCAAGTGATCAGACGTCCACCTCTGGAATCCTTGTACTGCTGGAACCATTCTGCAGCCTGATCTTTGAGCTGGAAAGAAGCGAACTTGACGAAATCTTCAGGCCTGACGTTGCTGCATTCAAAATGCTTGCCCAGATCCACTAGCCAATCGTCAGCATCGGTAGCCTCAACACAACCGCTGAACGTCTTTGGGCCATTAGCAAGGAACTGGTTTAGAGTAGCAAAGTGGTGCTGATTATGGCCTTGATTCCCTTGACTGCCTTGATTGCGCTCTTGAAGGATTTGCATGATCAACTGTGTGTTTGCATTAGTAGCGGCCATCACAGCTTGCCATGCTTCCGGAGGAGGCGGAGGTGGAGGCGGATCAGGATTCGGAGTCGTGCGCGTTGGAGGAGCCATCCTGAAGAGGTTGACCACCATTAGCACATAGATAGACAACAATATAGAAGCTGAATCCAACGGAATGAAAATTGCAACATATAGTCTTCACATCCGAACAAAATGAACGAATGCATTCCTCCTCAAATGGTCACATATCCATAAACTGAGAAGCCACGAAGAATTAAGGTAGAGAAATAAATCAACAAGGTACGGATCAAGAACGAATAATCGGTAAGAAATCCCAATCTCAAACCAATATCCGTGGAAGAAGAACTAGAGCTACTAGAATTCCCACCTATGAAACTCCCGAACCTTTCCGGTTATGCAATCAGGTGTTGGGGATACAGGGGAAGCACAATATCTCACCCAAACTAGCAAATCCTACATCCAGCTGTATCCATCCTTCAACACATAACCAAGAAAACTTCGGAAACCATCTACCTCAACCTTCGAAAAGCATCCGTTATACAAGTTATGGCGATACTCCCGAACTCCCGCCCCAGTACTGGGTGGCGTCGAGGTTATCTCACCAACGAACTGCATAAAAGAGATTTTCGATGTCGGCGAACATATCTCAAGTATACCAGAATTGCAACGATAAAATTGTGACGACAACACCTCGGAGCTCAACTCCCCGGGACACTGCCACAACCCCTAAAGACAGGAGGCACCAAGAACAATGTTCTCGTCACAAAACCATCGGAACAAAACCAAGATACTCGCGTGAACCTAAAAAATTTTTTTAGTGAAATTTGAGAAGAGAAGAGTCAAAACTCTACGCCAGGATGCCTTACCAGAGCGATGAGGAGACTGGGAAGTAAAAAGAATTCCTAAGCTCTCCGATATATAATTCCTAAGGACTCAAAACATTTTTCTAGACACAACTCGGCTGCTAAAAACGATCAAGCAATGGGGCTCCTAAGGTCGGGGAAGGCTCTGATTACCAACTTGTAACGCCCTCGATGCGGCTATAGCTCCCACGTGTCGAGGCACGACTTAGAGGCATAACCGCATTGAAAGCAATGTCGCAAGTCAGGCAATCATTACAACATCCCATGTAATATATAATAAAAGGGGGAGATAACATAGTTGGCTTACACTCGCCACGTCACATCAGAGTACATAAATAACATCCATCAAACAAACACTCATGGCCCGACTACGGCGCCAAAATAGAAAAGAACCCAACATGCGACAAGGTCCTGAATCGATAACCCCAACTAGGCACCACTACTGATCATCCGGAAAGGACACGTAGTATCGCTGAGAGTCCTCGTCGAACTCCCACTTGAGCTCGTAATCGTCAACTGGAGCAGAAACACCTGGACCTGCATCTGGAGTTGTAGTATCTGTGAGCCACAGGGACTCAGCAATCTCACACCCACGCGATCAAGACTATTTAAGCTCATAGGAATGGATAAGGCAAAATATATGTGGAGCTGCAGCAAGCGACTAGCATATGTGGTGGCTAACTTATACGCAAAAGAGAGCGGGAAGAGAAGGCGAAGCACGAGCGAGAAGCTAAAGGAACATACTGCGCAAGCATAACTCCAATACCGTGTCCACTTCCCGGACTCCGCCGAGAAGGGGCCATCACGGTAACACACACAATTGATTCATTTTAATTAAGTTTAGTGCAAGTCATCTACAACCGGACATTAACAAATTCCCATCCGCCCATAACCGCGGGCACGGCTTTCGAAAGTTCAATCCCTGCAGGGGAGTCCCAACTTAGCCCATGACAAGCTCTCACGGTCAACGAAGGAATAGACCTCCTCCCAAGACGTTCCGATCAGACTCGGTATCTCGGTAACTCAAGACACTTCGGCAGGTTAAAATAAGACCAGCAACACCGCCCGAATGTGCCGACAAATCCCGATAGGAGCTGCACATATCTCTTTCTCAGGGCACACTCAGATTGTCTTAGGTACGGGTAGGCCAACCCAGAGTTGCCCCTGGTAGCCACCGGTAGCTGACAGATGGACCAACACTCAGAGGAGCACTGGCCCGGGGGGGTAAAATAAGATGACCCTCGGGCTCCGGAAGCCCAAGGGAAAAAGAGGCTAGGTGGCAAATGGTAAAACCAATGTTGGGCATTGCTGGAAAAGCTTTAATCAAGGCGAACTATCAAGGGGTTCCCATTATAACCCAACCGCGTAAGGGACGCAACAATCCGGGAACATAACACCGATATGACGAAAACTAGGGCGGCAAGAGTGGAACAAAACACTAGGCGAGAGGCCGAGCCTTCCACCCTTTACCAAGTATATAGATGCATTAAGATAACATAGCAATATAATGGTATCCCAACAAGTAAATAAATGTTCCAACGAGGAACAGCTCCAATCTTCACCTGCAGCTAACAACGCTATAAGAAGGGCTGAGCAAAGCGGTAACATAGCCAATCAACGGTTTGCTAGGACAATGGTGGGTTAGGGGTTCAACATGGCAATTGGGAGGCTGACAAGCAAAAGGTAGGCATCATAGCAGTGGCAAAGCAAAAGAGCGAGCAAACTAGCATAGCAAAGATAGTAGTGATTTCGAGGGTATGATCATCTTGCCTGCACAGTTGTCAGAGTTGACTGGATCCTCACAAGCAAACTCAACGGTCTCCTCGGTAGCGAACTCGTCTCCCGGCTCTACCCAACAAGACAAACAAGCAACAAGGATACAATCAACCACGGGCAAGACCAAGCAATATGATGAAATGACGATATGCTATGCGGGATGCAAAATGCAAGATATGACAGGAAATGCATGAACCTGGCATCAACTTAGAAAACCAAGTGTGCCACTGGATAGAGGGGATGAAATCACTTGAAAACGATATAAAGATCATAGGAATCGGAGCTACGGTTTAGAAATGGCAAGCGTTTTAAGATATGACACCGGTATGCGATTTGCAGCAAGTAGGCATCTAAATGCAACGAAATGAACATGCTACAGCCACCAAACATGAAAACAAAATACATGGCAGGAAGTACACAAGATGGTTGACAAAACACTAGCACTGAGCCATAGGCAAATTCATCCATTAAGGGGTTCAAACAAGCATGGCTAAAACGCAAATGCAAAACAGATTTCAGACTTAGTGAAATTAACACTAGTCTGAAATTTCAGATCACGATGCTCTCTTCGGAGCAGCAAACAACATGACAGAAAACCTGAACATGACAAGTAAGAACATGGCATGGAGCTACTCAACAAGCTCAACAAAACACCCAAAGTGACCTGGGGCCAAAAGGGTTCACAAAATACTCTACCGAGCTCACGAACATCGCTCGGACACAATCAGTTTTCAGACTTAGTGAAAACTGAGACATGCTGAAATATAACTCACGAAGGCATGTAAACGAGCTCGATGCACTCACTATGGTGCAAGTCATGGCAAGGAAAGCATATAACCAGCAAGAAGGCACAATGTGCTAGCTACACATGGCAAGAACAGAGGCATAGCATGCAAGGAACACTAACGGGAGCATCGGCTAAATCGCAAACGAGTTGACGATCTGCCCAGATTAACAACGAAGCAAAAGTTGAGCTCGTTTGAGTCAACCTAGAGCACTCCACATATGCCAACAAAGACATGGATGGATAGAGCATAACATAAATATCAAAACTCCCTTACTGATCATCCTCAAAAGAGGCACGGATCATTAGGAAACAAGCTGGACATATAGCATCATGAACTAAAATATCCCAGACTTAGTGAAAATCGCTAAGTCTCTGAAATCTGCAATCTCAGGTACCTCTCTTTGCAAGCTTGCACAAGACAACACACACATCCTAAAAATGCATGGGTGGCACCTCTGGAAAGAAGACAAAATGCTTCACAATTCATCCCAAAGGGGCACAGGCATATCATGCACGAATTAAACATGACAAAAATGACAAAAGTGCATGATGAACTAACGGATCTGCAATTTAACTCACGAAGCCTCCTTCTAACAGCATTTTGGGTATCAAGATGACCTCAAATGCAAATGATGAAATGGAATGAAATGATGTACATGTCGAGACAAAGATTTTGACATATCATACACCCAAAACGGAGCTACGGTTGCGGAGATACAAGCAGTCAAAGATAGCATGAAAATCTGGGAGATTAGGGTTTCGGGGAGAGGTCAACCTAGCCCAGATCCAGATCTGGATCGGCACGCTTCCCGAGGCGGCGCCGGGGAACACTGTAGCTGGCCGGAACTTGGCCGCCGGAGACGCGGGAGGAGGCCGGCCGGGGCGGATCCGGTGGTCGCCGGGGCGGTGGCGCCCGGCGCGGTGGCGCGGAGGCCCGCGGG
>NC_057798.1:223526287-223761232 GCF_018294505.1 Triticum aestivum | reverse complement strand
GTGGGCGCGCCCCACGTGGCGGCGCGTGAGTGGGTGCGGCGGCGGGGCGGACAACGTCCGGCCCGGCGCGGGGGAAGATGGATCTGTTTTTTTTTTAGCTAGGGTTTCGGACGGGGGAAGAAGAGATCCGAATGGAGGGGGTATAAATAGGCATAGAGGGAGCTAGGAGAGTCCAAATGAGGTGCGGTTTTCGCCCACACGATCGTGATCGAACGCTCTAGGACATGGAGCAGAGTTTGGTGGGTTTTGGGCCAAATTTGGAGGGTGTTGGGATGCAACACACACGAGGCCTTCTCGGTCCCTCGGTTAACCGTTGGAGTATCAAACGAAGTCCAAATGATACGAAACTTGACAGGCGGTCTACCGGTATTAAACCAAGGCCGCTTGACAAGTCTCGGTCCAATCCGGAAATGTTTAATCCCCACACAAGAAAGAAAGGTAGAAATGACCACCGGAGGAGAACGGAACGCCGGATTGCAAAACGGACAACGGGGAAAATGCTCGAATGCATGAGATGAACATGTATGCAAATGCAATGCACGAGATGACATGGTATGAGATGCATGAAAACGAAAACAACACACGGAGACAAGGACCCGAACCCGAGAAATAAATATAACTTGACACCGGAAACGACAAGAGTTGGAGTACAAATGGGGAAAGTACATCTGGGGCGTTACAGCGTATTAGATTCCTTGAGGGACCGCACTAGTCTGGGTTTAATGCCGCTCATGATTAGACCATTTGCTCGCTCGACTTGACCGTTAGTTTGAGGGTGATAGACTGAAGCGTTATCGAGCTTGATGCCCATGTTTTTGCACCAGAGTTTGACCTCGTCGGCCGTGAAGTTCGTGCCATTATCAGTGATGATGCTATGGGGGACGCCATAACGGTGTACTACCCCTTATATGAAGTCTATCACCGGTCCGGATTCGGCCGTCTTAACGGGCTTTGCCTCTACCCATTTGGTGAATTTATCCACCATGACCGATAGGTATTTTTGCTTGTGGGTTCCTCCTTTAAGGGGTCCAACCATATCAAGCCCCCAGACCGCGAACGGCCAGGTGATGGGTATAGTTTTGAGGGCGGTAGGTGGCATGTGGCTTTGATTAGCAAAGAGCTGGCATCCGACGCATCATTGGACCAAGTCCTGAGCATCTGCCCGGGCCATCGGCCAATAAAATCCTGTACGGAAGGCCTTGCCTACAAGGGCCCGGGCTGCAGCGTGGTGCCCGCCGAGTCCGGCATGAATTTCAGCCAGGAGATTCCGCCCTTCCTCTTCGGAGATGCACCTTTGAAGGACTCCGGTTGTGCTTTTCTTATAAAGCTCTCCCTCATGAACCTTATAGGCTTTAGATCGCCGCACTATGCAACGAGCCTCGTTTTGGTCCTCGGGGAGTTCCTGCCTAGTTAGGTAGGCTAGGAATGGTTCTGTCCACGGGGTAATGACTGCCATTATTGTGTTGGCTGACGGT
Organism: Triticum aestivum; assembly: GCF_018294505.1. Classification (NCBI taxonomy): domain Eukaryota; kingdom Viridiplantae; phylum Streptophyta; class Magnoliopsida; order Poales; family Poaceae; genus Triticum; species Triticum aestivum. The sequence continues at coordinate 223,759,757 of NC_057798.1, read as the reverse complement.
GTTATTTCGTTGGCAGAACCACCAACTATGTCAGAATATTCGGTGTGGGGTAGTGTGGTTGGGTCCGGGATGTTATTTCCGGACTCTCCCTCCCATAATACGGATGGCTTGAAAAGCCTTTCTAGGAAAATGTTGGGAGGGACGGCATGGTGCTTTGCGCCAATGCGTGCCAACATGTCTGCTGCCTGGTTGTTCTCCCGGGCTATATGGCGAAATTCGAGCCCCTCAAACCGAGCTGACATTTGCAGGACGGCGTTGCGATAAGCTGCCATTTTTGGATCCTTGGCATCAAAGTCTCCATTTATTTGGGATATCGCGAGGTTCGAATCCCCTCGGACCTCTAGGCGTTGAATGCCCACGGAGACTGCCATCCGGAGACAGTGTAGAAGGGCTTCATATTCAGCTGCGTTGTTGGAGTCCGTGTACATTACTGAAGTACGTATTGGACCGTATCTCCAGTTGGGGACGTTAGAACGACGCCAGCCCCCAGGCAGCCAACATTTTGGAGCCGTCGAAGTGCATGATCCAGTTGGAATATGTGTCGTACTCTTTAGGGAGTTCGGCTTCAGTCCATTCGGCGAGAAGTCGGCCAAAACTTGCGACTTAATAGCTCGCCGTGGCTTGTACGTTATGTCGAACGGGAGGAGCTCGATGGCTCATTTGGCAATCCGGCCCGTTGCGTCGCGGTTGTTTATAATGTCATTAAGAGGTACTTCGGAGGCTACTGTTATCGAACACTCTTGGAAGTAGTGTCGCAGCTTCCGGGATGCCATGAACATCGCGTATGCTATCTTTTGATAGTGCGGGTACCTTGACTTGCATGGAGTTAGGAAAGTGGACACGTAGTAGACTGGTTTTTGGAGAGGGAACTTTTGTCCGTCCGTTTCTCGTTCGACAACAAGCACCGCACTTACAACTTGATGGGTTGCCGCGATGTATAATAGCATTGGTTCGCCCATGTTGGGTGCGGCCAGGACCGGATTTGTTGCCAATATGGCTTTGATTTCTTTGAGTCCGGCCGTGGCGGCATCCGTCCACTCGAAGTGTTCGGTGCGCCGCAGGAGGCGATAAAGGGGTAATGCCTTTTCTCCTAAGCGGGAGATAAAGCGGCTTAGAGCCGCCACGCATCCAGTCAATTTTTGTATTTGTTTGAGGTCTTTTGGGATATCCAATTGTGACAGAGCTCGGATTTTGGCTGGGTTTGCTTCAATTCCTCTACCGGATACAATGAAGCCGAAGAGCTTTCCGGCTGGCACACCGAAAACGCATTTTTCCGGGTTGATCTTAATGTCATATGCTCGGAGATTGTCGAATGTGAGCCTCAAGTCGTCTACTAGAGTTTCGACATGCTTGGATTTGACGACCACATCATCTACGTATGCCTCCACTGTTTTGCCGATATGGTTTGCCAGACATGTCTGAATCATGCGCTGATATGTTGCGCCGGCATTTTTGAGCCTGAAGGGCATTGTGTTAAAGCAAAATGGGCCGTATGGAGTGATGAATGCCGTTGTGGCTTGGTCTGGCTCTGCCATCTTAATTTGGTGGTAGCCGGAGTATGCGTCAAGGAAGCATAGTGAATCGTGTCCTGCAGTAGCGTCGATAATTTGATCGATGCGGGGGAGGGGGAAGGGATCCTTTGGGCAAGCCTTGTTAAGGTCCTCGAAATCGACACACAAGCGCCAGGATTTGTCCTTCTTTGGTACCATTACCAGGTTTGCTAGCCAGTCCGGATGTTTTATATCTCTGATGAATCCGGCCTCCAATAGTTTGGCTAGCTCCTCTCCCATGGCCTATCTCTTAGGTTCGGAGAAACGCCAAAGAGTTTGTTTGACTGGCTTGAATCCTTTTAGGATATTTAGGCTGTGCTCGGCCAGCCGGCGTGGGATTCCTGGCATGTCTGAGGGGTGCCAGGCAAAGATGTCCCAATTTTCGCGTAGGAATTCTCGTAGTGCGGCGCCTACATCAGGGTTTAATTGTGCCCCGATGGAGGCCGTTTTTGTAGGGTCCGTTGGATGGACTTGGAATTTGACTATTTCGTCTGCCGGTTTAAAAGAGGTGGACTTGGATCTCTTATCGAGTATCACATCGTCCCTGTTCACCGTGGAGCGCAGCGCAGTGAGTTCCTCGGCTGCTAGGGCTTCGGATAGTGCCTCAAGGGCAAGTGCGGCTGTTTTATTTTCGGCGCGGAGTGCTGTGCCCGGGTCACTATCAAGAGTGATGATTCCGTTGGGTCCGGGCATTTTGAGCTTCATGTACCCGTAATGGGGTATAGCTTGAAAATTTGTGAATGCCTCTCGCCCTAATAGAGCGTGGTATCCGCTGCTGAACGGGGCCACTTGGAATGTGACCTCCTCGGACCTGTAATTATCCGGCATGCTGAACACCACATCCAGTGTGATTTTTCCTGTACAACATGCTTCCCGACTGGGGATTATTCCTCTAAAGGTTATGCTGCTTCGCTCAATGCGGCTCCAGTCTATTTCCATTTTAAGAAGGGTTTCCTCGTAAATGAGGTTTAATCCGCTGCCGCCATCCATGAGTACCTTGGTAAGGAGAAAGTCGTCCACTATTGGACTAAGGACCAATGCGCCTGGTGCTTGGGCTGTTCGGAATTTAGGTTCGTCACTGGCGTTAAAGGTAATAGCTATGTCACTCCATGGATTTATTGTTGCTACCTGGTGGACTTCGGCGAGGCTGCAGAGTGTTCGTTTCCGCATATTATTTGATGCAAAAGTTTTGAAGATTGTTAATACCGTACTGGTATTGCTGGGCTGGTGCTCTGGAGCTAGAAGCTCTTCGCCACTTTTGGCCACCTGCCATAGTATCCAACATGCTCTAAGGCTATGAGTTCGCGTGGCGCCCTCTGTACTATGAATTTTGCAGGGTCCATTGAGCCATCCCTCCAGTACGGTTCCATGCCCTTTAGAGGGTTTTTGCTTTTTGGTATTTGTCCCAGGTGCCTGGTAATGATGCACCCTTTATTTTGGACTAGGGTTGTGTTCAAGGCCGGATTATCCCAAAATTTGATTTCGGTTTTCTAGGCGCTCTCCATCGCACAGTACTTTCGTATGATGGATGCCAAGTCAGCAAAGCGTGTAATTTTGCGACGACTTACGGCGTTGAGGAATCCTTCATCCGTGCAATTAATTCAGAAGAATGAAATTGCATCCTCTTCACGGCAGTCCTTTATCCTGTTCATGACCAGGAGGAATCTGGCCCAGTAATGATGTACTGTTTCAGCGGGCTCTTGCCGGATTTGGGATAGATCGCTTATGTTTGGGTGGGCGGGTGGAGTTAAATTCCGAACTCCGTCCGATCTAAGACTCAGGGGCCAAGAAATTCCCGAACATGGAAGCTTGGGCTCTTGGACGTTGCCCGATGAATCTAGCTCGCAGCCTGACTTTAAGTTCAGGGCTTGAGTGGTGTTCTCCCCTCCGCGGGGATCCGGCATGGAGGGGTCAGGAATCCGTACATAGCTAGTCCTTAAGATAGAAGAAGGGTCGCCGTATTATTCCTCTACCACAGCAACGTGGTGGGTAGCCTGGGGAGAGTTAATCTCTCTCAGATCGGTTTTAGGCCCAATCTGGTCGTAGTTTGTAGCGACTCCCAGGATGGCGATGTGATCCAAGAGCTCGTTTAAGGAAGAGATCTCCATCGGATCTAACTGCTCGGCGAATTCCGAGTTGACGTGAAGATTGCTTTTGATGACCTGAGAAGTCATCGTTGGCGCGGCGGCCGAACATGCGATCATAAGAAAACCGCCTAGCCGGAGAGTTTGGCCGATGGCCAAAGATCCTTTAGCAACGGTGCCGTCTTTAAAGACGGGACGAGGCATCCTTCCTGATGGCGACGGCACAGAGGAACTCTCAATGAAAGCACCAATGTCGGTGTCAAAACCGGCGGATCTCGGGTAGGGGGTCCCGAACTGTGCGTCTAGGCGGATGGTAACAGGAGACAAGGGACACGATGTTTTTACCCAGGTTCGGGCCCTCTCGGTGGAGGTAAAACCCTACTCCTGCTTGATTGATATTGATGATATGGGTAGTACAAGAGTAGATCTACCACGAGATCAAAGAGGCTAAACCCTAGAAGCTAGCCTATGGAATGATTGTTGTTCGCCCTACGGACTAAAACCCTCCGGTTTATATAGACGCCGGAGAGGGCTAGGGTTACACAGAGTCGGTTACAATGGTAGGACATCTACATATCCGTATTGCCAAGCTTGCCTTCCATGCCAAGGAAAGTCCCATCCGGACACGGGACGGAGTCTTCAATCTTGTATCTTCATAGTCCAGGAGTCCGGCCGACGGTGATAGTTCGGCTATTCGGACACCCCCTAATCCGGGACTCCCTCACCCCCCGATGCCCATCTTCTGGTATAAGGTGTCTTTTGCCCTGGAAAAAATCATAAGGAAGCTTTCGGGATGAAGCGCCGCCGTCTCGAGGCGGAACCTTGGCGAAACCAATCTAGGGCTCTGGCGGAGCTGTTCTACCGGGGAAACATCCCTTCGGGAGGGGGAAATCGTCACCATCGTCATCACCATCGATCCTCTCATCGGGAGGGGATCAATCTCCATCAACATCTTCACCAGCACCATCTCCTCTCAAACCCTATTTCATCTCCTGTATCCGATCTTTATCTCAAAACCTCATATTGGTACCTGTGGGTTGCTAGTAGTGTTGATTACTCCTTGTAGTTGATGCTAGTTGGTTTGTTCGGTGGAAGATTATATGTTCAGATCCTTTATGCACATTAATACCCCTGTGATTATGAACATGAATATGATTCATGAGTAGTTACATTTGTTCCTGAGGACATGGGAGAAGTCTTGTTATAAGTAGTCATGTGAATTTGGTATTCGTTTGATATTTTGATGAGATGTGATACGTCTCCAACGTATCTACAATTTATGAAGTATTCATTCCATGTTTACAATAGTTTTATATGATTTTGGTATGATTTGATCAGAACTAACCCGGACTGGCGCTATTTTCAGCAGAACTACCGTGGTGTTGTTTTTGTGCAGGAATAAAAGTTCTCGGAATGCGATGAAAATCAATGGAGAATTTTTCTGGAAAATATGAAAAATACTGGAACAAAAATCTACCGGAGGGGAGTCCCGTGGTCCCCATGAGGGTGGGGGGCGCGCCCCCCTATTTCATGGCTGCCTTGGGAACCCCCCCTGACTTGTTCTTGACATCATCCTCTCCTATAAATACAGAAACCTTCGGAAAATAACCTAGATCGAAAGTTCCGCCACCGCAAGCCTCTGTAGCCACGAGAAATCAATCTAGGCCCTCTCTGGCACCCTGCCGGAGGTGGCCATCATTACCGAAGGCCATGGAGGAGGATCCCGGAGGGGTCATCATCGCTATGAAGGCCAAGGACCAAAGGGAGAACCTCTCCCCATCCAGGGGGGGCTATGGAGGAGGAAGCACAAGGGGGAGAACCTCTCCTCCTCTCTCTTGGTGGCACCGGAGTGCCATCAGGAGGGGAATCATCGCTGTGGTGATCGTCTTCATCAACATCACCATCATCATCACCATCCTCATCTCTTTTACGCGATCCACTCTCCCGCACCCCACTGTAATCACTACTTGAACATGGTGCTTTATGCTACATATTATGATCCAATGATGTGTTGCCATCCTATGATGTTTTGAGTAGATATCCTTTGTCCTTGGGTTGATTGATGATCTAGATTGGTACGAGTTGTATGTTTTATTTTGGTGCTGTCCTATGGTGCCCTCTGTGTCGCGCAAGCGTGAGGGATTCCCACTGTAGGGTGTTGCAATATGTCCATGGTTTACTTATTGTCTGTGTTGCTTGAGTGACAGAAGCATAAACACGGATAAGTGGGTCACGGCGTATGGGATAAAGGGGAGTTGATGCTTTAATGCTATGGTTGGGTTTTACCTTAATGATCTTTAGTAGTTGCGGATACTTGCTAGAGTTCCAATCATAAGTGCATATGATCCAAGAAGAGAAAGTATGTTAGCTTATGCCTCTCCCTCATATGAAATTGCAATGACGACTACCGGTATTGTTAACAATTGCCTAGGATAATTCCGCACACCAACCCATCATTATTCCACACTCGCTATTTATAATATTTAGTAATATATTCTAACTTTATGATAACAACACCTACTTTTATATTTTAGCTCTAGGATATCATGCAAAGTTATCCTCTTCATACCAATGTTGGGGATATCGCTTATCGTTATCGTCTCGGTCAGCTAGGGATTAGAGATTAATCGGAAATTGGCCGATTAATCAATTTTATCAATCGACTATTAATCGGATATTTTTTTTGCAAATCTCAGGTTCCCAGCACTAAAATACGCTATATTCAACACCAAAACATTATTTGACAGAAGTGTTACCTTGATTTCTAGCCTTTGAATCCTCGTATAATAGAAAACAAAATAGGACAATAGTACATATTCTGTAACAAGGTCCATAAAACATAAATAAACATAGTTTTTGCAAACATCGTGCTATGAATAGCTCTGATTTATCAGTAGGTTCCTGATAAATCGCTTGTCAGAACGATAAATCGGTCCAAAAGATAAACGACAAAGATAAGGCATAATCTTATCGGTCACCCCCCAATTAGCGATAAATCGGAAGATTAATCATTGAATGATTTCTTGAACAGTGCTTCATACCCACTGTCGGTGTCAAAACCGGCGGATCTCGGGTAGGGGGTCCCGATCTGTGCGTCTAGGCTGATGGTAACAGGAAGCAAGGGACACAATGTTTACCCAGGTTCGGGCCCTCTCGATGGAGGTAAAACCCTACTTCCTGCTTGATTAATATTGAAGATATGGGCAGTACAAGAGTAGATCTACCACGAGATCATAGAGGCTAAACCCTAGAAGCTAGCCTATGATGGTATGATTGTAATTGTGATAGGCCTTCTAAGGACCAACCTCTCTGGTTTATATAGGCACCGGAGAGGGCTAGGGTTTACATGGAGTCAGTTACAAGGAAGGAAATATAATATCTGGATCGCCAAGCTTGCCTTCCACGCCAAGGAGAGTCCCATCCGGACACGGTACGAAGTCTTGAGTCTTGTATCTTCACGCTTCAATAGTTCGGACGATGTACATAGTCCGGCTGTCCGGATACCCCCTTATCCAGGACTCCCTCAGTAGCCCCTGAACCAGACTTCAATGACGATGAGTCCGGCGTGCAGTCTTGTCTTCGGCATTGCAAGGCGGGTTCCTTCTCCGAATACTCCCAAGTAATTATTGAACACGTAGACCGTGTCCAGATCTGCAAAATGATTTTCACATACCACCATAGAGAGAACGATATTTCACAAATGCAATCTGCTGACAACTTTTTAGACAACATGACATGTCATTTTGGTCGGGTCATTATTCGAACCATTTTCCTACAACCAGCCACCGCGCATATTGCGAGGCGGTTTCCTTGACACGTCTTGTCAAAGCAGAGATCGTGTCCCCTTTTCACGGGATTCTCATCAATATGGGTATGGGTAATCCCACCACGCCATCAATCGTGACGCTTGGGTAGTGAGCGATTCTCAACGGGCAAGTGGGGAAGCACACCGCTTTTGTCGCCTCTATAAAGGGATAAGAGTTCCCCGTTTTTACCCACGCCTTCTTCCTCCTTCGCCCACTCTTGCCCCCTCGAGATCCAGCGCCCAAGCCCAAGTCTTCTCCGCACACCTAAACATGTCCGGAGCAGGAGGCAAGTGGGTGGCTTCCATCGTGAAAGAGAAGCATATCACGAATCTTCGGGCGGCCGAATACTTGGCCGCAGACATCGCGCACCGGCTGCCGGATGCCAGGCAGACCATTCCAACTCCAGCACCCCACGAGAGGGTCGTGTTTGTCGCCTACTTCGTCCGTGGACTGGTATTTCCACTTCATCCCTTCGTCCACGGGCTCATGTTCTACTATGGGCTAGATTTCCATGATCTAGCCCCAAATTTCTTCCTCAACATCTCGGCGTTCATTGTCGTATGCGAGGTCTTCCTCCGCATCAAGCCTCACTTCGGCCTGTGGCCGCAAATCTTCTGCGTGAAGCCGAAGATCGTGAGTGGCCAGCAACCGGAGTGCGGAGGGGCCATGGTGGGCAGGATGCCTAATGTCACCTGGCTTGACGACTCCTTTGCGGAGACCGTGAAAGGGTGGCAGTCGGGGTGGTTCTACATCACCGAGCCGCGCGGCGCCAACTGGGCAGTGGCCCACGAGTTCCGATCCGGAACCCCCATGCGGCTCACCTCCTGGTAAAAGAAGGGCCTAGCCTGGGGCAAACCTACAGAGCTGACCGGACTTCAAAACTGCATCAAGAGCATGAAGGACAAGAACATCAAGCTTGTCAACGTGATCCAGGTCATGCTTGTCCGCCGGATCCTTCCGTGCCAAAGACGGGCATTCTATCTGTGGGAGTTCGTCTCGGCCGAACACCAGACGCTCTGGAAGCTCTACGACATGACGCACAAAGGCGCATGGAAGGTGTTGTTCAAGGCTTCCGAAGTACCTCCTCCCACATCCGAGGACCGCGGGCTTCACACCGCGCGGCCTCCTAGTCAGGTGAGTTTTCAGACTACCACCGGATTCGATTCTTCCCAATATATTCATGGGGAAGTCTTAAGTAATTGTGCATATTTTTTCAGGATTATGTGGAGATAGCGGAACAGATTGACTGTCCGGCTCCGCTGCCAGAAGATCCAGCTGATGCTCTCCTGACGGAGATGCTAGTCCTAGCGCCCTACAAGGCACCGGAGAAGAAGGCCGAAAAGAAGGCCCCGGGGACCAGGAAGGGTCTCAGGCGTAAGGTTGTACCAGAAGCCTCGTCCAAAGACGACGAGGCAAGCTCCTCCCCCGAAGGGGAGGAAGAAGAAGAAGAAGAAGAAGAGGCCACTCCGTCCGGAGAGGATGGGGGGCCTCAGAAGGCAGGCCAGGGGGCCGGGATAGGCCCCTGGTGCAAGGCCGTCATACCCACGTCATCCGACGACGACGAGGCAGATTCCTCCCGCGGAGGCGGGGGAAAACATGAAGAAGTTCTCCCTCCCCACACTGGGGAGGAGAAGAAGAGGAAAGCCACCCCGGAGGAGGGGGCTGGGAAGTCCAAGAAGGGAAACGTGTCCCTTTCAGACTACTCCGCCACGGCCGCCCATGATGAGGAGGGGTGGCTACCCAGGGGGAAGCCCCCAACGCGATCGTAAGTGTCCGCACTCTATCGTGACCTTACTTCATAGTCTTTTTATAACGCCGAACATATATGCAGTCCGGCCAGGGTTCATCCCGAGGTGTCGTCTTCGGATGGGTCTCTGAGCGATTCAGAGATGAACTCGCTCCCGACGGCCACCACTCCTCAGCCTGCGGATGACACGGAGGTGTTGTCCCGAAGGCTCCCAGAGCGGGGGGAGGTGACTCTGGAGACGCCCCAAGGCGGAATTCCAGACGTCAGACCCGCGGGGTTCAAGATCCCCGCGGATCGTGTCGGTGAGAGCCGCAGTAGGCCGGGCTCTCAACCGAGCACTGTTCTGGAGCCTCCAACGGTTCCGGACTCAGGCGGGCAGCCCCTCGTTAGGGAGGGCGAGCCGTCCGTGCCGGGGACTTCCGTCATGCCAGAGGCGTCGGATAGTCTGGTGGAAGCGCTTCGATGCGCTTCCATGGATGACGAGCACCGTACTCTTATGAGTGCGGTGATTCAAAAGGTTCTGTTCGCCAAAAGCAGACTAACCGAAGCCTGCACAAGCCTCCTAACGGGCTTTGGGGTAAGTAATAAAAAATGTGTAAAGTTGCCACCCGATAGGTAGTAGCCCTTGATACTCTGTTTGGTGTTCGGAAGAAAATCCAAACGGAGGGTCAATTATAATCCGCACGAGTTTAACAATAAGTATTCATGTGAATAAGCAGGCTGTGCTGCTTGCCGCTGCTGCCCGCACAGCCGAGGTTGCCGAACTAAAGCGGGACCTAGAGCAGGCACAGGGAGAGCTCGACCTCACGAAGAGGCGGCTTGAAGAGAACAAAGTTGAGTGATTCTCCGCTCTTATGTATTTAAGGATAGATAAAATTGGTTAGTCTGACAATGAAGCGTCGTGACTGTGTAACAAGGGCCACCGCCGAAGTGGCATCCCCGAAAAGAGCGTTGTCCGAGGCCTAAGACAAGGTGGCCTTGGAATGCAAGGAGTGTGAAAAGCAAAGTGCTAGAGTGGGCGAGGTACAGCAAGAGTTCCAGGACCTCGGCAAGAAGTTCGAGTCCGTGGAGCATGATCTGAAGATGAAAGAGGCCGAGCTTGCGAAGGCCCTTGTGAGTATGAAAGACGCCTAGGCTGAAGCCGAGAAAGCGCAGCAGGAAATCCAGGAGGATAAAAAGATAGCGGCGGGTAAGAAATTCTTTATGCAAAGCAAACATGTGGAGGAGGCGTTTCTTTTACTTACCCGAATTCGGAGCTCTCCAGGGGCATTCGTAGATCTGCCACACAGCGTATCAGATGCCGCGGAGTTCTACCGTGCCCAGGAGGGGAGCTCAACGGAGAAGTTGTTCTGGTCCCAGTATGCTGGGGCCGAACACCCAACGCCTCTGAGTGACCAACTGAAGCAGTTGGTCAAACACCACAGGGCGGCCGAAGTGGCTATGAAAGATTTCATAGTCCGGATGTGGCCTGGTGAGCCCCTGCCCACTAGCTACTTCGGCCTGATCAAGCAGATGGTGAATGCCTGTCCGCGGCTTGAAGTGATCAAGCGATCCGTTTGCATTGAGGGTGCCCGCCAGGCCTTTGCCAGCGAAGGTGCATTGGGGCAAGCTGGATGCCGAGAAGCTGGTGAAGGACGGGCCGCCAGAGGGCAAGGCGCATCGCCATCCCGAGAAGTACTATGATGGAGTTATGAAGGGCGCGCGTCTCGTGGCCGACGAATGTACTAAGGACAAGATATTTGACTAAATGTACCTCTGCCGCTGTTGTAATTTAAAGATGAAGTTACTTGTGCTATGTAGCACTATTTTGATTTAAAATATTACCTTCTGTGCGGCTGTTTATAAAATTCTGAAAGTAGGCCAGTCATCGGCTTCCACCCCCACGTACCTAGTACCGGGGTGTTCCTGGAAAAACCCAGATACTCTTTATCCAAATTTTTGGTCCCTTAAGGAGGTATCCGGCGCAGCGAACAAGGCAATCAGACTATGCGGCTTTATAACTTTCACTTAGCCATAGAAGTCTATAATTTTAAATTTCGGCGAAGCCCCTAGAATTCGGAGGGCCAAATTGGGGCGCTATATACGCCTAAATCGGACAAGGCCGATTCATCACCTAAAGCGGAAAAAATCTTTAAGGATTTTAAGACCTCTCGAACAGCGACAAGCTCTCGCCGCATCATGCCGGTCAGTTTTCGGCTTTCTCTACTGAGGTGCTAGTCCGGAAGAACCGGGACACAATCGTAGTAGTTCTCCCTGCGCTACCTTAGCCGATATAACGGAACATAAGGTACCAAAACAAGGGAGCCGGGCTAACCCAACTGTAGACCCAAGACATGATTCGGAGCTGATGCATACAGTGCTATAAGTTCGGGGTGCCGCACTGTTTAAAGTGTTCGGACTTTACTTGCCGGAGTACGGGGCGCCATAGGAAGCCCCTGGCAAACGGACCATACCAAGGTGTACGGATGCAATATCAAAGAAACATTTGTAAGAAAAATGCTCAAATAAGAATAATAAGCTGACGCTATATATGATCTCCCATTGATGAATAATACGTTTAAGCGTATGTTTACAATGAATGCATTAAGTGGAGATAAGTAGGACTATTTGACATGTCCTATCCAGGGGCAGGCCGCGTACGGATAGATAAAACAGGTATAACGATCGTAAATAGATTCCACCTGGGTATTTCCTTCTATGCGCAAAGCCTGTTGCCTCCTAGGTTTTCTCCCCTGTATAGATGCGATAATCCGGCCCTTCTGAAGAGGATGCCCTAAGGCAGTGTCCTGAAAGAAATAACAAAAGGAAGGTTTTTTTATGAAAGTATGCTGCGGTGATACCGCACTGTTGACTGAGTCCCTGCTGCGCCTCCGCCTATGCCCATGGTATTTTGAGTGCGTAATTGTGTACGCGTGGCACGAATGCTGCTTTGATGGGGTTTGAGTGGAGGCCAGACTGCTAGTCACGCTCTTGGCGTGCCTGGTGATCCTGTTGCGGGGTGTTCCGGACTCGCTTGACGGTGCTTGAGGTTGTCGTCGCCGGATTGGTGGTTTGCCGGAGGAGGCCGCATTGCACTTCTGCCGCTAGGGCTGCAGTATGCTCTTCTGTACGGAGAGAGCGGTCCATGTTTCCGTTGACTATTATCACCCCGTGCGGGCCTGCCATCTTGAGCTTGAGGTATGCATAGTGTGATACCGCATTGAATCTAGCGAATGCGGTTCGTCCGAGCAGTGTGTGGTAACCACTACGGAAACGGACGATATCGAAGATTAACTCTTTGCTTCGGAAGTTGTCCGGAGATCCGAAGACCACTTCCAATGTTATAGAGCCCGTACAGCGGGCCTCTACTCCAGGAATTACACCTTCAAAGGTGGTTTTGGTGTGCTTGATCCTTGAAGGGTCGATGCCCATTTTGCGCATTGTGTCCTGATAAAGCAGGTTCAGGCTACTGCCGCCATCCATAAGGACTCGCGTGAGGTGGAATCCGTCGATAATTGGGTCTAAGACCAATGCGGCTGAGCTGCCGTGACGGATGCTAGTAGGGTGATCCCTACGATCAAAGGTGATCGGGTAAGCTGACCATGGGTTGAATTTGGGGGCGACTGGCTCCATCGCATAGACGTCTCGTAGTGCTCGCTTCCGTTCCCACTTGGGAATGTGAGTGGCGTAGATCATGTTGACTATTTTCACCTGGGGGGAGGGGAATTTCTTCTGTCCCCCCGTGTTCGGACGCCGGGGCTCTTCGTCATCGTCGTTGTGCAGCCCCTTGTCCTTGTTTTCGACGTTTATTTTGCCGGCCTGTTTGAACACCCAGCAGTCTCTGTTGGTGTGGTTGGCTGGCTTGTCCGGGGTGCCGTCAATTTGGCACGAGCGCTCCAGTATGCGGTCCAGACTGGACGGTCCTTGATTGTTTCTTTTGAACGGCTTCTTCCGCTGACCGGATTTGGTCCACTGAATCCGGCGTTGACTGTCGTGTCTTCGGTGTTGTCGCCATTGTTCCGTCGCTTGTGTCTGTTGCACCGTGGCTTGCCGTTATTATCATGGACGTCCGAAGTGCCAGAGTGTGGCGTGGTGCTGCCGCGAGCCAACCAGCTGTCCTCGCCCACGCAAAAGCGGGTCATAAGTGTCATGAGGGCCGCCATGGACTTGGGTTTTTCCTGGCCGAGGTGTCGGGCGAGCCACTCGTCACGGATATTATGCTTAAAAGCCGCCAGGGCTTCGGCATCCGGACAGTCGACTATTTGGTTCTTTTTAGTTAGGAACCAAGTCCAGAATTTCCTGGATGACTCTCCGGGCTGTTGAGTAATGTGGCTCAAGTCATCGGTGTCCGGTGGTCGCACGTATGTGCCCTGGAAGTTGTCGAGGAATGCGTCTTCCAGGTTTTCCCAGCTGCCAATGGAATTTGCTGGCAGGCTGTTTAGCCAGTGTCGGGATGGTCCTTTGAGCTTAAGGGGAAGATACTTGATGGCGGGTAGATCGTCTCCGCGGGCCATGTGAATGTGGAGAAGGAAATCTTCGATCCATACTGCGGGGTCTATTGTGCCATCATATGATTCAATGTTTACGGGTTTGAACCCTTCTGGGAAGTCATGATCCATCACTTCGTCAGTGAAGCAGAGGGGGTGCGTGGCGCCTCTGTGCCGGGCTATGTGGCTACACAGTTTGAATTGGTCTGGGTTGCTGTGTTCGGCTCGGCCGGACTTGTTGACAATGTATCCGTCGCGACGATCATCGTCGCGTGCTGAGGCGCGCCCCCGCGATCCGTAGATCGATCTTGGTTATCCTGCTTTGTTTTCCAGTATATCTTGCAGGTCCTGCCTATTGCCCCGGGCCGTAGTATATTGGCGTGGGGGTGCTGGCTGGTATTCGGGCAGATATGCCGTTTTATCCCGGCCACGAGGTGGCCAGTTAGCCATATGGCGCTCGAGTCCGGATTCCTCGGCTGCCAGGACTTCAGTCTATCTATCTGTGAGCAGGTCTTGATCAGCCTGTAGCTGCTGCTGCTTCTTTTTTAGGCTCCTTGCAGTGGCCATAAGCCGACGCTTGAAGCGCTCCTGCTCCACGGGACCCTCAGGCACGCCGAACTCGTCGTCGCCGGGGCTAATCTCATCTTCGGAGGGGGGCATGTAGTTGTCCTCCTCCGGATATTCGTCGGTCGCCTGTTCGTCTGGGCTGACCTGCTCATCATCCTGCTCGTCCTGCTCGAAGGCGGGATAATCAGGGTTGTATTCCTCTTCGGCACCATCCGGATTGTTTTCGTCTCCTGGGCCGGTATTGCTATGGCGGGGCTTGGAGCGGCACCGACGACTCCCATGCTTTGCTTTCCTCCCTGAGGGATTATCCTCCGTTGCCTCATCACCATTGGTTTCCTTCGGAGTGTCCACCATATATATATCGTATGAGGAGGTGGCTGTCCATCGCCCTGTGAGCGGCGGTTCCTGTACTTCTCCCGCATCGTCTTCCATACCATCGATGTCTTCGGAGTCAAAGTCAAGCATGTCGGTTAGATCATCGATCGTGGCAATGAAGTGGGTGGTGGGTGGGCAGCAAATTCCTTCGTCACCTGCTTCCCACTCGAGTAGGACATAGTTCGGCCACGAGTCTCCTGACAAAGAGAGAGACTTTAACGAGTTCTACACGTTGCCAAAGGGTGAGTGCTGGAAGATATCCGCAGCGGTAAACTCCATAACCGGAGCCCAACCAGACTCGGCGGGCTCAGGAGCGCGTGGACTGGAACCTACAACCGGATACGAGTCCGGGGGTCCGGAGTCACAGGCTTCCTCAAAAGTGAGGCCTGAGTTCGGCTCCAGCGCAGATGAGTGTATGGCCTGCGGGGCGGGGTCCATCCCTCCGTCCTGAGGCGATGCAGCCTGCTCCGGATTTGAGTCCGGAGCTACTGCGGGGGTGATATCCCGAGCATTGTTTGACAGCAGGTCTAAGCCGTGCTCGTCGTGACTGTCCGGTGCTCCTGGCATAGGCCCGAATCCGTCGAAGATCAAGTCTCCACGGATATCAGCCGTGTAGTTCAGGTTTCCAAACCGGATCTGGTGGCCAGGGGCGTAGCTATTGATCTGCTCCAGACGGCCAAGCGAATTGGCTCGCAGTGCAAAGCCACCGAACATGAAGATCTGTCCGGGGAGAAAAGTCTCACCCTGGACCATGTTGTTGATGATGATTGAAGGAGCCATCGAGCCTTGCAGCGACGACACAGAGGAACTCTCAATGAAAGCACCAATGTCGGTGTCAAAACCGGCGGATCTCAGGTAGGGGGTCCCAATCTGTGCATCTAGGCTGATGGTAACAGGAAGCAAGGGACACAATGTTTACCCAGGTTCGGGCCCTCTCGATGGAGGTAAAACCCTACTTCCTGCTTAATTAATATTGAAGATATGGGTAGTACAAGAGTAGATCTACCACGAGATCATAGAGGCTATACCCTACAAGCTAGCCTATGATGGTATGATTGTAATTGTGATCGGCCTTCTAAGGACCAACCTCTCCGGTTTATATAGGCACCGGAGAGGGCTAGGGTTTACATGGAGTCGGTTACAAGGAAGGAAATATAATATCCGGATCGCCAAGCTTGCCTTCCACGCCAAGGAGAGTCCCATCTGGACACGGTACGATGTCTTGAGTCTTGTATCTTCACGCTTCAATAGTCTGGACGATGTATATAGTCCGGTTGTCCGGATACCCCCTAATCCAGGACTCCCTCACCCACAACATAGTTTTATTTCTCGTTTCTAGTTGGAAGCAAACGTTCGGTGCAAGAGTCGTATCAGTGGCAGATACGACTTGAGAGAATATTGATCATACCTTTAGCTCCTTCTGGGTTCGACACTCCATACTTATCACTTCCAGCATTGGGAATTGCTACGATGATTCCCTGCACTTGGGGATTATCAAGCTCTTTTCTGGCGTCGTTGCCGAGGAGCAATAGCGTGGGGTTGATATTCTCGTGTGTGCTTGTTTGCTTTCTTCACTAAGTAGATTTTGTTTTTCCTTTTTGTTTATGTTTTGTTGTGGGTGAAACATACAAAAAAATTAAAGAATGAAAATACAAAAAAATATACTTGCCTCTCATGCCTAAAAAGTTTTTCGATAAGAGAAGTGATAGCAAGATTATGCATTGAAGAAGTGAGGTCGACCTTGAGCACTTGTGTTCATGCTCGTGGAAACAATGTAAATTTTTTCATGGAAGCTTCTCTGAAAATAATTATCCCCTTGTATATATCCATTGTATTATAAAAATAATGTGCCAAGCTTTGGTTTTAGGATGATTAGATTGCTTGTTTGCTATGTGTAGTACAAAAATAGAAAGTTTGGCTGTAGCGCGTTATTTTACATTTTTTACTGGAAAGTCATATGGGTATGAAACTTTTTGCACATTACTTCTGTAAAATTTTTTTAAATTTTCATATTTGTTTAGAATTTTTTGGAGTTATAGAAGTTTAGTAAATTTCCAGATTACTACAGACTGTCCTGTTTTTGACAGATTCTGTTTTTCTATGTGTTAATCGCTTATTTTGATGAATCTATGGGTAGTATAGGGGGGTATGAACCATGGTGAAGTTGGAATATGGTAGATAAAGTGCTAATATGAAATTGGAATGAGTTTGCAACAGTACATAAAGGTAGTGATTTGCTTTAGCATACTAACGGATCTCACAAAGTTTTTGTTAAGTTTTTATGGATAAAGTGTTTGAAGAGCGAGGAGTTACCGATGAGAGAAGAATAAAGAGAGGCAAGAGTTCAAGCTTGGAAATGCCCAAGGCACCCCAAGTAAATATTCCAAGTATACTCAAGCATCTAAGCTTGGGGATGCCCCGGTTGGCATCCCATCTTTCTTCTTCAACAATTATCGGTATACCTCGGTTTTTGTTTTGTTCGCATGATTTGTGTCCTTTGTGTTTTTCTTTTTCTTTAGAAACCATGTTAGTATGAGATATCCCTTCAATGATCTTATAGAATGCTCTTTGTACTTCACTTAAATCCTTTGAGTATGGTTTCATAGAATGCTTCGTGTGCTTCACTGATATATTTTGAACCTGGATATTGGTTAGTTTATATTAATTGTAGAATGCTCCATGAACTTCACTTATATCTTTTGGAGTATGAATAATAGTATCATCTAAAGTGGGTTTGGAAGAGTGTCAACTTTATTAATTAGTGATCCCACTATTTTGGAGGGTGTTGAATCTTAGTGTGATATTTATGAAAGTGGATTTGGAAGAGTGTCAACTTTAGTTAGTAATGATTCCACTATTTCGGAAGAGATTCCAATTGATTATGAGAACAAAGTTGCTATCTATGATGATTATTGTGATGACATGTATGCTATAAAGAATAATGTTAACCATGAAACTTGTCATCATGATTTTAATTTTCAATTGGATTATGCCTCACATGATCGTTATTCTGTTGAGTTTGCTCCCATTATTCCGAATGAGAAGAATTTTGCTTATGTGGAGAGTAGTAAAATTTCTATGCTTGTAGATCATGAAAAGAATGCTTTATGTGATGGTTATATTGTTGAGCTCATTCATGATGCTACTGAAAATTATTATGAGGGAGGAATACATGCTTGTAGGAGTTGCAATAATATCATGTTTCCTCTCTATGTGCTTAAAGTTTTGGAGTTATACTTGTTTTGCCTTCCTATGCTAGTTGATTCTTGTTCCTATAAATTGTGTGCTCACAAAATCACTAGGCATAGGAAGTAGGTTAGATTTAAATGTGCTAGTCCTATTCTTCATGATGCTCCCTTTATGTTTCAATTCTTATCTTTTATGAGAGCATCATTGAAATCATCATGCCTAGCTAAAAGGCATTAAAGAAAAGCGCTTGTTGGGAGACAACCCAATATTTACCCTTACTGTTTTTGTGTGTTTACATGATTAAGCTAATGTAGTAATCATTTTTTATAGCTTTTGTTTCAATAAGGTGCCAAGTAAGACCTTTGGGAAGACTTGGGTGAAAGTTAATGTGATCTTGCTGTAAAAAACAGAAACTTTGCGCTCACGAGATTAGCTGTCACTATTTACAGAAGAGTGCTTTTGAGTTGATTATTTTTGCAGAAGATTAATAGACAAATTACTCACGTCCACCAATTTATTTCATAATTTGTGGAGTAGCAGAAGTATGGTTGCTGTTCATATCATTACAGGCTGTTCTGTTTCTGACAGATTCTGTTTTCATTGCATAGTTTGCTTGTTTTCTAGTTTCTATGGCTTATATTTCTCAATATAAATTGTAGAAATGATATGGTACAGTAGGCATTGTGTGATAAAAATTATGAACCTTGTCTTTGATAGTCCCAAAGTGAATGTTTTACTCTTTATCATACTAACCCATCTCACGAAGTTCCGTTAAGTTTTGTGTGATTGAAGTTTTCAAGCTTTGGGTGAGATATCGATATGAGGAGAATAAGGAGTGGAAAGACCCTAAGATTGGGGATGCCCAAGGCACCCCAAGGTAATATTCAAGGAAGACTCAAGAGCCTAAGCTTGGGGATGCCCCGGAAGGCATCCCCTCTTTCGTCTTCAAAACTACCGGTTTACCTCACTCGGAGCTATATTTTTATTCGTCACAAAATTTGTGTTTTCATTGGAGCATATTTTAAATTTTACTTGCTGTTTGAATAAAATCGTTGGACCTGAAATCTTGAATGAAAAAGAATCCTCCCATGGCTAGTTAATTATTTGACTACTCAGTATTCTTCACTTATATCTTTTTGGAGTAGTTTGTCATTTACTCACATGCTTCACGTATATCCTATGAGTAAATAGTTGAATGAATTGAATTTCATAAATCTGAATTTATATACGTTTCATATACTTATAACATGGGGAGTAATGACTTCACACATAATGAGTATAGGTAGTAAACTTATTGAAAGTTAGCAAACGCAGAATTGGTCACTTGAACAATTCATGAAAGAATATTGAAGGAAGAGAGATTTCGCATATAAATATACTATCTGGGACACCTTTTGTAATTGTGACCACTCATTAAAATATGACATGCTAAAAAGTTGATGTTGGACAAGGAAGACAACTTAATGAGTTATGTTTTTCTATATCTGAAACGTTATATTGTCTTGGATCATCCAACATGTTGAGCTTGCCTTTCCCTCTCATGCTAGCCAAATTCTTTGTACCAAGTAGAGATACTACTTGTGCTTCCAAACATCCCTTAAACCAGTTTTGCCATGAGAGTCCACCATACCTACCTATGGATTGAGTAAGATCCTTCAAGTAAGTTGTCATCGGTGCATGCAATAAAAATTGTTCTCTAAATATGTATGGTCTATTAGTGCGAAAAAATAAGCTTTATACGAACTTGTGATAGGGAAGTAATAAAAGCGATGGACTGCATAATAAAGGTCTTTATCACAAGAGGCAATATAAAGTGACGTTCTTTTGCATTAAGATTTTGTACATCCAACCATAAAAGCGCATGGCAACCTCTGCTTCCCTCTGCGAAGGGCCTATCTTTTACTTTTATCTTCTACCCTTATACGAGAGTCATGGCTATCATCACCTTTCCTTTTTACACTTTTTCCTTTGGCAAGCACTTGTGTTGGAGCGATCCATATATATATATATATATATATATATATATATATATATATATATATCCACTTGGATGTTGGTTTTCATGAGTTATTATGTAACATCCCAAATTTTCAATTTGGAATGTTATACAAGGGTCATCACATGCATATCATATTTTATTTGCATTCTGGTTTTGATCCTAGAAATTCTAAGCAAATCAAGGACCCACGAAGAGAGTTGGGGATTTCATTTATTTTCATATTTTAATTTTCTCAAATATTGAAAATAGGATCACTTTGGTTTTAATTAATTTTTCTCTCCGAAATATTTCATTATAAAAATAAATGAGAGGAGATAATATGACTTATCCAAAATAAAGGAAATATTGGAGGAAAAATGTTAAAATCAAATAAATGATTTTATTTGGATTTTATTGCTATTTTTGAATTAGAAAAAAATATGGATTTTTCAAAATTGCATTTTTAGGCCAAGAAAATGTTACTTTGTTCAAAAAAAATATTTAGACGGTGAAAATTGTTTTGGCATTTTTAGAATGTTTTTTGTATTTACTTATGATTTTTATTTCGGCGGAATTTTATAAAAAAAAGTTTCCCGGCGCACTGGGCCGAAGGCCCAGCCGACCCGCTCCGCGCCGCCTTACCCGCTGAGCGCCGCCGTGCCCGTGGCGGAGTCCTCTCGGAGTCCGGCTCCAAGCCGCCCCGTCGCCCCTGCCCCAAGCCACCACCCCTGGGCCCCTTTAAAGCCCGAGCCGCCGCTGCCCTTCGTCCCCCACACCGCCTCGCACCACACTACCGCCTGCACCGCCCGCCGCCGCAGGCCGCCTCGTCGCCGCCGCCGCAGCCCGCAAGCCATCGCCGCCGCTGCTCCGCTGCCGCCGCCCCGCTCCGCGTTGTTGCCTCGCCTCGCCGTGCCGCCGCACGTCGGAATCTGAGCCACCGCCGTTGATCTCGCCGCCCTGTTTTTTTTCGGTTTAGGTAAAACCGCCAGTTTTTGTAAAACCCTAGATCGGTTTTTTCTAGATTGGTTCGGTTCGGTTCATTTTTTTCTTGGTTTCGTTTTTCCGCGAATGTTTATTCGTTAGTTCGTTTTAATGAACGAATTCATTCGTTCGTCTCTGTTAGCGGACGTTCGTCCGATAGATTTTTCTTTTTTTTGTTTTATTTTCACCAGGGACCTATCCACGATTACTTTTATCGCAGATTAGCCCCTGATCTTCAAACCCTCGTAACTGTTCGACTGTTTGTCCAAATCCAGTGAAACCAACGCCAAAATCTTCATCTCGAACCCCTCTTTCTGGTTAATCAACTTGAAAATGATTTTGACAATTTAAAATTTGGTTTCAAGCAGATTTGAATTCGAAGTTCTTTTGACAGTAGTTTGAGTTTCGTAGCTCTGATTCAATTGATTCTTTTTGCAAATCGAACCTCTTCAGTTGAACTTTCAGATTGGATCTTCTTATTTGAGTTTTACCCTTGCATCTATGCTTGAGTGCTTATGTATGCTACTGTTTTTTACGATAGAATTCCTGGAGTGCGAAGCGTACTACTACGAGTCTCTAGGGTTTGCGGATCGTCAGGAAGGCAAGTAACACATTGATCATACTCTTTTCATACCCAATTTTATGCATTAGTTACAACCCTCAAACACTACATGATTAGGTTGTGATTAACTTGTGGGATTTGGGAAGTAGATGATGAGGTAGAACCTATTGCCTTTTTATTATCAAACCCTTGGGAGTTACTTCTACGTTATGCTTATATTTCCATGCTATGCTCGTAGACGTGGATTGGGTTTGAGTGTATCCATGACAGATGTGAGATTGTTAATTAATGGTTAATGTAAGGTGGCTACTTAAACACACATCTGGGTGGATTGGTTGCGGGCACCTAGGGATATACCAGTGCTGTCCTTTTTGGTTCGTCACCCAGGCTCAAAGGGATCATAAGATTATTCATGCTAGAAACTTCCGTGTGCAGCCACAAGCTATTATGGGCTCTAGCATAGTTGAGTATGTTGCATGACCTCTTTCAGTGGCAGGCTAGCAGATGTAGGGGAAAGTAGGTGTAACTGTCTACCCAGAGTAAAGAGTTAATGCCTCTGAAAGACTGTGTCTCGGTCATCCGTTTCTCAAACACCATGTAGTGCGAGAAATCCAACGGAGGAGATCGAGTCTTGTGGGGAAAAGTGCACAAACCTTTGCAAAGTGTATAAACTAATCATGGTTAGCCGTGTCCCCGGTTATGGACATCCTTACTATCTCATACTTGAATTATTGATTTGATCTCATCACTCTAAATTAAATTGTTGGGTTGTTAATTACTTTTTAATTGGGATTGAGATGGGGTTTTACCATTCTCAATGTTTCAACCACCATGATAGTTAAATAAAATATATTCCTTTTGTTGTAGGGAAAAATTGGCCTTTTGCAAAATAGTATAACCATAAAGCCTCCACAAGCCATATATGCATGTAGTGATAGCATTTACCTGTTCATTGCTCTATTGTGTTATATTGCTAGCATATTCCATGTGCTGACCCGTTTCGGGCTGCAACATATCATGTTGCATACTTTTCAGACGAAGAGTAAGGTGCACTAGGTCTTTGTCGTGCACTCAGCTATGTCGTTGGAGTTGATGGACTCACTTTATCTTTCAAGCCTTCCGCTGTTATCTTATTTAGATGGCCTTAAGCCATATTTATTGTAATAAGTTCTCTTTTGAGACATTCGATGTAATAAGTGTGTGATTGCACTTTGTTATAAATTCTTCAAGTATTGTGTGTGTCAGCATTACCGATCCAGGGATGACACTTATACACAGAGATTTGACCGGTTGAGGTCGGACCGCTACAAGATGGTATCAGAGCACACGCTGAATGTCGGACACGACCACTAAGAAAAACCATAGGTCACTCCTCTCTACCCATTTCTGACTCCTCTTCATTTTCTACTCTATAGGATGGCAGACTCAAGGAACAAGTTTGCACAACCAGATGAAGACACACCTTTTGGACGACACTTGAAGGAAGTCACTGGGTACCTGAACATCGGAATACCAAGATTCACCAGGACCTACACCGCCACTTTACCAGAAGAGGAGTGTTGGATGATTTGAGTTCAAGTTCTAGGAAGGACATTCACGCCAGTTACTGAGCCCATAGAGTTTTCCTTTGATGCACCAACCTGGAGTCTAGGTAAGAGCATGGCAGCACACATCGGCATGGGACGCATCGGCGAAGTTTATCACAAGGATGTTGAGGACACCATCTACCAAATATGTGGGCGGCGAGATGAGCAATGGGAGATGATCAGCACCAGGAGGGATAGGATCATCCAGGAGTTAAACTAGCACATATGTCGCCAGGAGAACCAAATGTGTGCAAGCATGTTAGATCTGAAGAAGGTGATGACCAGGAACATGGATCTAGAAGAGGAACTCAAGTCTACACGCGACGGATATGAGGAGGAAATCACAATACTAGTGGAGAAGAATGACGACCTAACAAGGAAGCTAGGAGTATTCATGGGAGACCCCGCGCCAGGAGGAGATGACAATCATCCCGAGGACTACATCATCATCGATGACACCGACTCCGACCCCGACAGTAGTGATGATGATTATGAAGATGAAGCTGGAGCGGACATCATGGAGTCTTCCACCGATCAAAATTTCTAGTAGACCACCATATTATCAGTAGTATTCTCCCATGTATATAGTAGTAGTCCGATCATTTTTGTAACGATAGTTAGATCGATTGTATGCCCTTGCTTGAATTGATTTGGTGTGATATCAATGTGTTTGTCTCATGTGCATATGGGTAGTGCTTTCTCATTAGACCTCACTCTATTCTAATCTCTCCCCTCTAAACCCATCAGATGCCTCTGAGACGTGACCCCGGATTTATCTTCCCACCGAAGCTCACTCAGTTGATCCAACAGCAGAATGCCTTTATGCAGCTACTAGTCCAGAACCAAGGCAACAACAACGACAACAACAACAACCCACCACCACCACCTCCAGTTGACAACTTGTCCTGTTTTCTGAGGTTGCGGTCGCCGGTGTTTTCCAATAGCACTGAGCCCATAGTTGCTGATGACTGGCTACGTAAGATTGGAAGGGAGTTGACCACCGCGGGTTGCACAGATGCTGAGAAGGTGCATTTTGCCGCACATCAATTGGATGGACCCGCATCCTCATGGTGGGAGAACACAGCCACTTTCCCCATAGCCAACATCACTTGGGATCAGTTTCAGCAAGCATTCTGCACTGCACATGTCTCAACTAGAGCAATGAGCATGAAGAAGCATGAGTTTTGCAACTTACGCCAGGGAAATCGTACTGTGGGGCAGTACGTGGATGAGTTCAGCAAGTTAGCTCGCTATGTCCCAGATGATGTGGCCACTGATGTCACGAAGCAGGAGAAGTTCATGGATGATCTGAATGATGAGATGAGTATGCAGTTAATGGTGGCAACATTTAACAACTACCAGGAGCTGGTAGACAAGGCTCTTATGATTGAAGGGAAGCAACAACATATTGAGAGCCGCAAAAGGAAGTATGGACAAGGGAAGTACAATTCAGGAGCTCAGCAGAAGCCTCGTTTTACCCTGAACTCGGGAGGATATACTCATAACCATGGAGGCTATACCCACAATGGAGGAAGTTAGCATAACCACAGTGGCCCCAAGAATGGAAACGGGAATGGAGCAGGCAGCAATCAGAACCAGTCTAACCCAGCCACATCCGCCAAGAAGGATCAAAGTCACATTACCTGTTTCAAGTGCGGGAAGAGTGGACATTATGCCAATGAGTGTCCTGAAGCAAAGAATGGAAATGGAAATGGAAGCCCAACCCTTTCAACAGGGAATAAGTGAACCATGTTAACGTGGAGGAGGTTGAAGAGCAGCCAGATGCAGTAATAGGTAAGTTTCTGGTTAAGTCATTTACTACAATCGTTCTTTTGATACTAGTGCATCGCATTCATACATTTCAAGGGGATTTGTGGATAATTATAAGTTGCACACCAAAGTTCTTATGACACCTATGTTAGTAAGCTCACCATGAGCGGAGTATATGGCAAGCCAAGGATGTTTTCAGATGCCATTGACCATAGGTAGGCACGTGTTCCCCTCAGACTTAATAATTCTGGAGTCCCAAGGATTGGATGTGATACTAGGCATGGATTGGCTATCGGTGTATGGAGGAAGCATCGATTGCGACAGTAAGTCGATTCTACTCACCACCCTAGAGGGAAAAAGGATCAAGTATGTATCTAGCCATGCGCCCAGGAGGACCCAAGTAAATTCACTCTCAGGAGTTCTTCAGGAGGAAGTGCCTGTAGTGAAGGATTACCCGGATGTATTTCCAGAGGAACTACCAGGCATGCCGCCGGATTGAGACATTGAGTTTTTGATAGAGCTAATGCCAGGCACCGGACCGATATCGAAGAGACCATACCAGATGCCCGCAAATGATCTAGAGGAGATTAAGAAGCAGATTAAGGAGTTATTGGAGAAAGGTTACATTAGACAAAGCTGGTCACCATGGGGAGCCCCAGTGCTCTTGGTTGAGAAGAAGGATGGATCATTGAGGATGGTTGTTGATTATCGTGCATTTTATGAAGTGATGATCAAGAACAAGGACCCACTACCGATGATCAATGATTTGTTTGACCGGTTGCAAGGAGCAAAACTGTTCTCCAAGATCGATCTGCGATCAGGATACCACCAGTTGGAGATCCGGAACAGGATATACCTAAGACAGCCTTCACCACAAGGTATGGGCTATATGAGTATACTGTAATGTCATTTGGATTGACTAACGCCCCGGCCTATTTTATGCGTATGATGAATAAGGTGTTTATGGAGTTCTTGGATAAGTTTGTCGTGGTGCTCATTGATGATATCTTGGCATACTCGAAGAATGAAGAGGAACACAAGGAGCATCTGCACTTAGTTCTCGAGAAGCTCAGGGAACACCAGTTGTATGCCAACTTTAGAAAATGCGAGTTTTGGTTGAAGGAAGTTGGATTCCTTGGACACATTATCTCAGGAGAAGATATAGCAGTAGATCCTACCAAGGTTCAGTCAGTCACTGAGTGGTTGGCACCCACCTCAGTTGGAGAGATCCGCAATTTTCTTGGACTCGCGGGATCGGAGATTCATTGAGATTTTTTCAAAGATTGCGAAAGCTATGATGGAGTTGTTGAAGAAGGACACGAAGTTCAAATGGACAGATGAATGTGAGGCAAGTTTTCAGGAGTTGAAGAAACGTTTGGTTACAACCCCAGTGCTGATTCTGTCGGATATACGCAAAGATTTCCAAGTGTATTGCGACGCTTCTCGCTTAGGACTTGGAGGTGCACTTATGCAGGACGGAAGAGTTGTTTCATATGCCTCACGTCAGCTTCGACCGCATGAGTTGAATTATGCCACGCATGATTTGGAGTTAGCAGCAGTAGTGCATGCACTCAAGACCTGGAGACATTTTCTTAGTGGAAACCGTTGTGATGTGTACACGGATCATAAGTGTTTGAAGTACATTTTCACTCAGAAGGAGCTGAATCTCAGGAAAAGGAGATGGTTGGAACTTATAAAGGATTATGATATGAAGTTGCATTATCACCCAGGAAAGGCCAATGTCGTAGCAGACGCTTTGAGCCGGAAGAGTTATGGCAATACCCTCGTAAGCGGGGGATTGCCAAAAGAGTTAGCCGAAGATCTAAGGGAACTACATTTGGAGATAGTCCCTAGAGGTTTTGTCACAGCAATGGAGGTTCAGTCGACATTATTGGGAAAAATTCGAGAAGCTCAGAAGGATGACAAAGAGATTGCCGAGATAAAGGAGAAGATGAGTAAAGGAAAGGCCAAAGGTTTTCGTGAGGATGAGAACGACACCTTGTGGTTTGAGGACCGTGTCTATGTACCCAATAATGTCGAGATTAGGAAGTTAATACTTCAGGAAGCTCATGACTCGCCATACTGGATACACCTCGGAAACACCAAGATGTATTTGGATTTGAAGGAGCGTTTCTCGTGGACCGGTATGAAGAAGGATATTGCCGAGTATGTAGCCGTATGTGATGTATATCAGAGAGTTAAGGCAGAACATCAGAAGCCAGTAGGATTACTGCAGCCTATGCCGATACCCGAATGGAAGTGGGACAAGCTTGGCATCGATTTCATCACCGGATTGCCTAGGATCCGATCGGGATATGATTCTATCTTGGTAGTAGTGGATCGTTTGACCAAAGTGGCTCACTTTATCCCAGTGAAAACCACCTATACAAGTGCGAAGTTGGCCAAGATATATATGACCAGGATCGTATGTCTGCATGGAGTTCCGAGGACCATCATATCAGATAGAGGGACACAGTTTACTTCAAAGTTTTGGCACCAGCTGCACCAGACTTTGGGTACCAGGCTAGAGTTTAGTACAGCCTTTCATCCACAGAAAAATGGACAGACCGAGAGAGTCAATCAGATTCTGAAGGACGTGTTGAGAGCTTGTGCCCTAGATTATGGATCTAGTTGGGATGAAAATTTGCCTTATGCAGAGTTCTCATACAATAATAGCTACTAGGCCAGTTTGAAGATGGCACCTTTCGAAGCTATGTACGGACGAAGGTGCAGGACACCGTTGATGTGGGATGAAGTTGGAGACCATCAGTTGTTTGGACCATATTTGATTAAAGAGTCTGAAGAGAAGGTTAAGTTGATTCAAGATAGACTAAAGGTAGCTCAATCCAGACAGAAGAGTTTTGCAGACTCAAAACGCAAGGAGGTAGTCTATGAAATCAGAGACAGAGCATATCTTTGAGTGTCACCTCTACGAGGAGTTAAATGAGTTGGAGTTAAGGGAAAGTTAGCCCAGAGATTTGTAGGACCATACCGAGTTTTGGAACGTATGAGAGAAGTGGCCTATAAGCTGGAGTTACCTGAAGGACTGTCAGGAGTTCATGATGTGTTTCACGTTTCCCAGTTGAAGAAGTGTCATGCTGAGATGACCGATATTCCTCTAAGAGATACAGTGCCCCCGTAAGCGACTTAGTTGGATAGTGATTTGACCTACGAGGAGAAACCCGTCAAGATTCTTGAGTTTGCCAGCCGAGTTACATGCAGCAAAGTTATCAAGTTTTGCAAAGTTCAGTGGAGCCACCACACCTAGGACGAAGCCACCTGGGAACGAGAGGAAGATCTACGGAAAGACCACCCACACCTATTTTCTAGCCAACCCGAATCTCGAGGGCGAGATTCATCTTAAGGGGGGTAGGTTTGTAACATCCCAAATTTTTTTCAATTTGGAATGTTATACATAGGTCATCTCATGCATATCATTTTTTATTTGCATTCTGGTTTTGATCCTAGAAATTCTAAGCAACTCAAGGACCCACAAAGAGAATTTTCTCAAATATTGCAAATAGGATCACTTTGGTTTTAATTAATTTTTCTCTCCGAAATATTTCATTATGAAAATAAATGAGAGGAGATAATATGAATTCTCCAAAATAAGGAAATATTGGAGGAAAAATGTTAAAATCAAATAAATGATTTTATTTGGATTTTGTTGCTATTTTATTTGAATTAGAAAAAAAATATGCATTTTTCAAAATTGCATTTTTAGGCCAAGAAAATGTTCACTTTGTTCTAAATATTTTATTTAGACGGTGAAAATTGTTTTTGCCATTTTTAGAAATTTTTTATATCTATTTAGGATTTTTTGTTTCGGGGGAATTTTATAAAAAAAGTTTCCCGGACCGCACTGGGCCGAAGGCCCAGCCGGCCCGCTCCGCGCCGCCTTCCCCGCCGAGCGCCGCCATACCCGCGGCGGACTCCTCTCGGAGTGCGGCTCCGAGCCACCCCGTCGCCCCTGTCCCAAGCCACCACCCTCACCGGGCCCCTATAAAGCCCGAGCCGCCGCCGCCCCTCGTCCCTCACACCACCTCGCACCACACCACCGCCTGCACCGCCCGCCGCCGCAGCCTGCCTCATCGCCACGCCGCCGCCCGCAAGCCACCACCACCGCTGCTTCGCTGCCGCTACCCCGTGTTGCGCCGTCATCTCGCCTCGCCGCGCCGCCGCACGCCACCGCCTGCCAGAATCCAAGCCGCCACCGTTGACCTCGCTGCCCCGGTTTTTTTTCAGTTTAGGTAAAACCGCCGGTTTTAAAAAAAAACTAGATCGGTTTTTTTCTAGATCAGTTCGGTTCGGTTCATTTTTCTTGATTTTGTTATTCCGCGAACATTCATTCGTTAGTTCATTTTAACGAATCATTCGTTCGTCTTTGTTAGCGGACGTTCGTCCGATAGATTTTTTTTCTGTTTTATTTTCACCAGGGATTACTTTTATCGTAGATTAGCCCCTGATCTTCAAACCCTCGTAACTGTTCAGCCGTTTGTCCAAATCAAGAGAAACCAATGCCAAAATCTTCGTCTCGAACCCCTCTTTCTAGTAATCAACTTGAACATGATTTTGAAAATTTAAAATTTGGTTTCAAGCAGATTTGAATTCAGAGTTCTTTTGACCGTAGTTTGAGTTTCGTAGCTCTGATTCAATTGATTCTTTTTGCAAATCGAACCTCTTCAGTTGAACTTTCAGATTGGATCTTCTTATTTGAGTTTTACCCTTGCATCTATGATTGAGTTCTTATGTATGCTATTCTCTGTTTACGATAGAATTCCTGGAGTGTGAAGCGTGCTACTACGAGTCTCTAGGGTTTGCGGATCGTCAGCAAGGCAAGTAACACATTGATCATAGTCTTATCATACCCAGTTTTATGCATTAGTTACAACCCTCAAACACTGCATGATTAGGTTGTGATTAACTTGTGGGATTTGGGAAGTAGATGATGAGGTAGAACATATTGCCCTTTTATTATCAAACCCTTGGGAGTTACTTGTACATTATGCTTATATTGCCATGCTATGCTCATAGACGTGGATTGGGTTTGAGTGTATCCATGAGAGATGTGAGATTGTTAATTAATGGTTAACTTAAGGTGGCTACTTAAACAAACATCTGGGTGGATTGGTTGCGGGCAACTGGGGATATACCAGTGCTGTCCTTTTTGGTTTGCCACCCAGGCTCAAAGGGATCATAAGATTATTCATGCTAGAAACTTCCGTGTGCAGCCAGAAACTATTATGGGCTCTAGAATAGTTGAGTATGTTGCATGACCTCTTTTAGTGGTAGGCTAGCAGATGTAGGGGAAAGTAGGTGTAACTGTCTACCCAGAGTAAACAGTTAATGCTTCTGAAAGACTGTGTCTCGGTCATCCGTTTCTCAAACACCATGTAGTGCGAGAAATCCAACAGAGGAGATCGAGTCTCTTGGGGAAAAGTGCACAAACCTCTACAGAGTGTATAAACTAATCATGGTTAGCCGTGTCCCCGGTTATGGACATCTTGAGTATCTGGTACTTGAATTATTGATTTGATCTCATCATTCTAAATTAAATTGTTGGGTTGTTAATTACTTTTTAATTGGGATTGAGATGGGGTTTTACCATTCTCAATGTTTCAACCACCATGATAGTTAAATGAAATATAGTCCTTTTGTTGTAGGAAAAAATTGGCTTTTTGCAAAACAGTATAACCATGGAGCCTCCACCAGCCATATATGCATGTTGTGATAGCATTTACCTATTCATTGCTCTATTGTGTTATATTGCCAGCATATTCCATGCACAGACCCGTTTCGGGCTGCAACATATCATGTTGCAGACTTTTCAGATGAATAGTATGGTGCGCTAGGTCGTTGTCGTGCACTCAGCTATGCCGTTGGAGTTCATGGACTCACTTTATCTTCCAAGCCTTCCGTTGTTATCTTATTTGGATGGCCTTAAGCCATATTTATTGTAATAAGTTCTCTTTTGA
This sequence comes from Triticum aestivum, assembly GCF_018294505.1. Lineage (NCBI taxonomy): Eukaryota > Viridiplantae > Streptophyta > Magnoliopsida > Poales > Poaceae > Triticum > Triticum aestivum. Next base: position 223,729,121 of record NC_057798.1, on the reverse strand, counting down.
GACATTCGATGTAATAAGTGTGTGATTGCACTCTGTTATAAATCCTTCAAGTACTATGTGTGTCAGGATTACCGATCCAGGGATGACACTTATGCACAGAGATTTGACCGTTTGAGGTCGGATCGCTACATATTATTGTTGACATTACCCTTGAGGTAAAAGGTTGGGAGGCAAAATTATAAGCCCCTTTCTTTCTCTGTGTCCGATTAAAACTTTGAACCCATAAATATCACATGAGTGATAGCAATTGTGAAAGATTAAATGATAGTTGAGTATGTAGAGTTTGCTGAATCAAAGCTCTGACATAGACCCTTCCCGAAAATAAGATGAGTTACAATTGTTTGATGACTAAGGGCATGGTTTGTTAGTTTTCAAGAAAGTTTGTGATCTATACTTTAACATGTGAATAGCTTGTTACTTGATCATGAGAAGTTTTATGAGTTGAGCTACTGTTATAATATATAATGATTCTAGAAAAAGCGATTGGAATTATCATTGATCAAACTTATGCACTTGCTAGCATTAACACTTCATAAATTATTTACTTTATCATTTACTACTCGAGGACGAGCAGGAATTAAGCTTGGGGATGCTGATACGTCTCCAACGTATCTATAATATATGAAGTATTCGTGCCATGTTTACAATAGTTTTATATGATTTTGGTATGATTTGATCAGAACTAACCCGGACTGACGCTGTTTTCAGCAGAACTACCGTGGTGTTGTTTCTGTGCAAAAATAAAAGTTCTCGGAATGCGAGGAAAATCAACAGAGATTTTTTCTGGAAAATATGAAAAATACTGAAACAAAAATCTACAGGAGGGGAGTCTCATGGGCCCCACGAGGGTGGGGGCGCCCCCTATCTCGTGGCTGCCTCGGGGACCCCCCTGACTTGTTCTCGACGCCATCCTCTCCTATAAATACAGAAACCTTCAGAAAATAACCTAGATCGGAAGTTCCGCCGCCGCAAGCCTCTGTAGCCACGAGAAATCAATCTAGGCCCTCTCTGGCACCCTGCCGGAGGGGGCCATCATCACCGAAGGCCATGGAGGAGGATCCTGGAGGGGCCATCATCGCCATGAAGGCCAAGGACCAGAGGGAGAACCTTTCCCCATCTAGGGGGGAGGCCATGGAGGAGGAAGCACAAGGGGGAGAACCTCTCCTCCTCTCTCTCGGTGGCGCCGGAGTGCCATCGGGAGGGGAATCATCGCTGCGGTGATTGTCTTCATCAACATCACCATCCTCATCTCTTTTACGCGGTCCACTCTCCCGCACCCTGATGTAATCCGTACTTGAACATGGTGCTTTATGCTACATATTATGATCCAATGATGTGTTGCCATCCTATGATGTTTTGAGTAGATATCCTTTGTCCTTGGGTTGATTGATGATCTAGATTGGTATGAGTTGTATGTTTTATTTTGGTGTTGTCCTATGGTGCCCTCCGTGTCGTGCAAGCATGAGGGATTCCCATTGTAGGGTGTTGCAATATGTCCATGATTTACTTATTATCTGTGTTGCTTGAGTGACAGAAGCATGAACACGGATAAGTAGGTCACGGCGTATGGGATAAAGGGGACTTGATGCTTTAATGCTATGGTTGGGTTTTACCTTAATGACCTTTAGTAGTTGTGGATGCTTGCTAGAGTTCCAATCATAAGTGCATATGATCCAAGAAGAGAAAGTATGTTAGCTTATGCCTCTCCCGCATATGAAATTGCAATGACGACTACCGGTCTTGTTAACAATTGCCTAGGATAATTCTGCACACCGACCCATCATTATTCCACACTCCCTATTTATAATATTTAGTAATATATTCTAACTTTATGATAACAGCACCTACTTTTATATTTTAGCTCTCCGGTATCATGCAAAGTTATCCTATTCATACCCACAACATAGTTTTATTTCTCGTTTCTAGTTGGAAGCAAACATTCGGTGTACGTAGAGTCGTATCAGTGGCAGATAGGACTTGATAGAATATTGATCTTACCTTTAGCTCCTTGTGGGTTCGACACTCCATACTTATCACTTCCACCATTGGGAATTTCTACGATGATTCCCTGCACTTGGGGATTATCAAGATGTATGTTGTGTTTCCTCTAGTGGTGTTATGTGAACATCGACTACATGACACTTCACCATTGTTTGGGCCTAGGGGAAGGCATTGGGAAGGAATAAGTAGATGATGGGTTGCTAGAGTGACAGAAGCTTAAACCCTAGTTTATGCATTGCTTTGTAACGGGCTGATGTGGATCTGTATGTTTAATGCTATGGTTAGGTTTACCTTAATTCTTCTTTTGTAGTTGCGGATGCTTGCGAGGGAGGTTAATCATAAGTGGGATGCTTGTCGAAGGAAGGGCAGTACCCAAGCACCAGTCCACCCACATATCAAATTATCAAAGTAAGGAACGTGAATCATATGAGCATGATGAAAACTAGCTTGACGATAATTCCCTTATGTCCTTGGGAGCACTTTCCTTTATATAAGACTTTGTCCAGGCTTGTCCTTTGCTACAAAAAGGATTGGTCCACCTTGCTGCACCTTGTTTACTTTTGTTACTTTTTATCCGTTATGAATTACCTTGTCACAAAACTATCTGTTACTGATAATTTCAGTGCTTGCAGAGAATACCTTACTGAAAACCGCTTGTCATTTCCTTCTGCTCCTCGTTGTGTTCAACATTCTTACTTATTGAAAGGACTATGATAGATCTCCTATACTTGTGGGTCATCAAGACTCTTTTCTGGCGTCGTTGCTGGGGAGTGAAGCGCCTTTGGTAGGTGGAATTTGGTAAGGAAAAATTTATATAGTGTGCTGAAATTTATTGTCACTTGTTACTATGGAAAATAATCCTCTGAGGGTCTTGTTGGGGGTATCTTCACCCCGACCAGTAGAGCAAAGATTTGCTCCTCAACCTACTGAACCTACTGAAAATGTTTACTTTGAAATTCCTTTGGGTATGATAAAGAAACTGCTAGCTAATCCTTTTACAGGAGATGGAACATTACATCCCGATATGCACCTAATCTATGTGGATGAAGTTTGTGGATTATTTAAGCTTACATGTATGCCCGAGGATGTTATTGAGAAGAAGGTCTTCCCTTTGTCTTTGAAGGGAAAGGCATTGACATGGTTTAGGCTATGTGATGATATTGGATCATGGAACTACAATAGATTGAAATTGGAATTTCATCAGAAGTTTTATCCTATGCATCTGGTTCATCGTGGTCATAATTATATATATAATTTTTTGCCTCGCGAAGGAGAAAGTATCGCTGCTACCTCTTGAGCATGTGTTGGTTTTCCCTTGAAGAGGAAAGGGTGATGCAGCAAAGTAGCGTAAGTATTTCCCTCAGTTTTTGAGAACCAAGGTACCAATCCAATAGGAGGTTACACGCAAGTTTTCTAGTACCTGCACAAACAAATAAGAACCTTGCAACCAACGCGATAAAGGGGTTGCCAATCCCTTCACGTCCACTTGCAAAAGTGAAATCTGATAGAGATAATAAGATAAATATTTTTGGTACTTTTGTTGTATAGATTGAAAAGTAAAGATTGCAAAATAGTAAATGAGATGCGATGTAAATAAAAGAGTTTTAATATGATAGAAAAGAGACCCGGGGGGCATAGGTTTCACTAGTGGCTTCTCTCAAGATAGCATATTTTACGGTGGGTGAACAAATTACTGTCGAGAAATTGATAGAAAAGCACATAGTTATGAGAATATCTAGGCATGATCATGTATATAGGCATCACGTCCGTGACAAGTAGACCGAAACGATTCTGCATCTACTACTATTACTCCACATATCGACCGCTATCCAGCATGCATCTAGTGTATTAAGTTCATAAGAACAAAGTAACACATTAAGCAAGATGACATGATGTAGAGGGATAAACTCAAGCAATATGATATAAACCCCATCTTTTTATCCTCGATGGCAACAATACAATACATGCCTTGCTACCCCTGCTGTCACTGGGAAAGGACACCGCAAGATTGAACCCAAAGCTAAGCACTTCTCCCATTGCAAGAAAGATCAATCTAGTAGGCCAAACCAAACTGATAATTCGAAGAGACTTGCAAAGATATCAAATCATACATATAAGAATTCAGGGAAGAATAAAATATTGTTCATAGATAATCTTGATCATAAACCCACAATTCATCAGATCTCGACAAACACACCGCAAAAAGTATTACATTGAATAGATCTCCAAGAAGATCGAGGAGAACTTGGTATTGATAATCAAAGAGAGAGAATAAGCCATCTAGCTAATAACTATGGACCCGAAGGTCTGTGATAAACTACTCACACATCATCGGAGATGCTACGGTGTTGATGTAGAAGCCCTCCGTGATCGATTCCCCCTCCGGTGGAGCGCCGAAAAAGGCCCCAAGATGGGATCTCATGGGTACAGAAGGTTGCGATGGTGGAAATAGGGTTTTGTGGTGCTCCTGGATGTTTTCAGGGTATATGAGTATATATATAGGCGAAAGAAGTAGGTCGATGGAGCCACGAGGGGCCCATGAGGGTGGGGGCACGCCTACCCCCCTGGGCGCGCCCCCCTACCTTGTAGCCGCCTTGTTGCTTCCTTGACGTCCACTCCAAGTCTCCTGGATTGTGTTTGTTCCAAAAATGACTCTCCCGAAGGATTCATTCCGTTTGGACTCCGTTTGATATTCCTTTTCTGCGAAACACTGAAATAGGCAAAAAACAGCAATTTGCGCTGGGCCTCCGGTTAGTAGGTTAGTCCCAAAAATAATATAAAAGTGCATAATAAAGCCCATTAAACATCCAAAATAGATAATATAATAGCATGGAACAATCAAAAATTATAGATACGTTGGAGACGTATCAATCGCTCAAGCATGGGGGAGGCTTAAGTCAATGTTATATTCATGCCCCAATCATGAGCTCTCAAGAGAAATTATTATTCAAAAACTTTTGCTCGGCTTTCTCTCAATAATCGCTCCATGCTCGATACTTCTTGTACTGGTTCTTTTATGATGAAGACTATTGAATTTAGATGGGATTTATTGGAAAGAATTAAACGCAACTTGGTACGTCTCCAATGTATCTACTTTTCCAAACACTTTTGCCCTTATTTCGGACTCTAACTTGCATGATTTGAATGAAACTAACCCAGACTGACGCTGTTTTCAGCAGAACTGCCATGATGTTGTTTATTGTGCATAAAACAAAAGTTCTCGGAATGACCTGAAAATCCACGGAGATAAGTTTTGGAAAATATAAAAAATACTGGCGAAAGAATCAAGGCTAGGGGGCCCACACCCTGTCCACGAGGGTGGGGGGCACGCCCTCCCCCCTGGGCGCGCGCCCTGTCTCATGGGCCCCTGATGCTCCATCGACCTCAACTCCAACTCCATATATTCCGTTTCGCGAAGAATAAAATCAGAGAGAAAGTTTCATTGCGTTTTACAATACGGAGCCGCTGCCAAGCCCTAATCTCTCTCGGGAGGGCTGATCTGGAGTCCGTTCGGGGCTCCGGAGAGGGGGATTCGGCGCCGTCGTCATCATCAACCATCCTCCATCACCAATTTCATGATGCTCACCGCCATGCGTGAGTAATTCCATCGTAGGCTTGCTGGACGGTGATGGGTTGGATGAGATTTACCATGTAATCAAGTTAGTTTTGTTAGGGTTTCATCCCTAGTATCCACTATGTTCTGAGATTGATGTTGCTATGACTTTGCTATGCTTAATGCTTGTCACTAGGGCCCGAGTGCCATGATTTCAGATCTGAACCTATTATGTTTTCATGAATATATGTGAGTTCTTGATCCTATCTTGCAAGTCTATAGTCACCTACTATGTGTTAGGATCCGACAACCCCGAAGTGACAATAATCGGGATACTTCTCGGTGATGACCGTAGTTTGAGGAGTTCATGTATTCACTATATGTTAATGCTTTGGTCCGGTACTCTATTAAAAGGAGGCCTTAATATCCCTTAGTTTCCACTAGGACCCCGCTGCCACGGGAGGGTAGGACAAAAGATGTCATGCAAGTTCTTTTCCATAAGCACATATGACTATATTCGGAATACATGCCTACATTACACTGATGAGCTGGAGCTAGTTGTGTGTCACCCTATGTTATAGCTATTACATGAGGAATCGCATCCGACATAATTATCCGTCACTGATCCAATGCCTACGAGCTTTTCACATATTGTTGATTATTTACTTTTTCGTTGCTACTGTTACAATTCCTACAAAACTATTATCTTTACTTTTGCCACTGTTACCATTACTATCATACTACTTTGCTACTAAATACTTTGCTGCAGATACTAAGTTATCCAGGTGTGGTTGAATTGACAACTCAACTGCTAATACTTAAGAATATTCTTTGGCTCCCCTTGTGTCGTTTCAATAAATTTGGGTTGAATACTCTACTGTCGAAAGCTGTTACGATCCCCTACACTTGTGGGTTATCAAGACTATTTTTTGGCGCCGTTGCCGGGGAGCATAGCTCTATTCTTTGAGTCACTTGGGATTTATATCTGTTGATCACTATGAGGAACTTGAAAGACGAAAGAACCAAGATTTTGCCCTCAACTACGAGGGAAGGTAAGGAACTGCCATCTAGCTCTGCACTAGATTCTCCTCCCGTTATTAGTAAGCTTGCGACACCTAAACCTGCTACTGCTTCTGCTATGCATGATACTTATGATGAAACTACTTCTGTGCGTGATACTACTTTGCCATTTGGTGAATTTCTTGATGAACAACTTGCTAGGGTTAGAGAGAATGAAATTATTGAAGATGCTATTATTGATGATAGTGATGATGAAAGTTCTCCCCCTAAGTATGAATTGCCTGTTGTTCCTGAGGGTTATGTTATGAATGAGGAAGCTGCTAGAGCTATTTTTGCTTGCAAAGATAGATATGATCTTAAAAAGTTATTAGCTAAATGGAAGCAGCAATCTCTTAATGCTAGAATGAAACCTGACCCTGCTTTTACTACTTCACCTATCTGTGTTACTAATAAGGATTATGAATTCTCTGTTGATCCTGAAATAATTACCTTAGCTGAATCTGATCCTTTTTATGGCCTTGAATATGAAACTGTTGTGGCACATCTTACCAAGTTAAATGATATAGCCACCCTATTTACTAATGATGAGAAGTCTTGCTATTATTATATCTTAAGATATTTCCATTCTCATTAAAGGGTGATGCTAAGACTTGGTTTAATTCTCTTGATCCTGGTTGTGTGCGTAGTCCCCGGGATATGATTTATTACTTCTCTCCTAAATATTTTCCTGCTCATAAGAAACAAGCTGCCTTGCGGGAAATATAAAATTTTGTGCAAATCAAAGAAGAGAGTCTCCCACAAGCTTGGGGAGGCTTCTCTAATTACTTAATGCTTTGCCTGATCATCCTCTTAAGAAAAATGAAATACTCGATATCTTTTATAATGGACTAACCGATGCTTCCAAGGACAACTTGGATAGTTGTGTTGGTTGTGTTTTCAGGGAAAGAACGGTCGACCAAGCTGAATTACTATTGAATAATATGTTAACTAATGAAAATAATTGGACTCTTCCTGAGCCAATTCCCGAGGCAATTCTTGAGCCAATTGAGCCAACTCCTGAACCTATTCCTAAACCTACTCCGAAGAAGAGGGGCATTCTATTTCTCAATCCCGAAGATATGCAAGAGGCAAAGAAATCAATTAAAGAAAAAGGTATTAAAGTTGAAGATGTTAAGAATTTACCTCCTATTGAAAAATATATGGTCTTAATTTACCGCCTGTTGAAGAACCACATTGTCTTGATAACCCGACACAGGTAGTAAAGGTAAATTCTCTCTATAGATATGATGAAGTTGAAATTCCATCTACTAAATTTCATAGCCCGTGCTTAGATGAATTTGATGACTTTATGGCTAAACAAGAAAGTTTTAATGCTTATGTTGGTAGAGAATTAAAGAATAATGCTTTCAAGATAGGACGCTTGAGTGATTATATGGCTAGAGTTAAAGGTGAACTTAAACTCGTTAGCAAATATGCTTCTATGGTTACCACTCAAGCTGAGCAAGTACTTAAAACTCAAAGTGATTTGCTCGATGAATTAAATAATAAACATGACTTTGCTGTTAGAGTGGCTACTAGAACTGGTAGAATGACTCAGGAACCTTTGTATCCTGAAAGGCCACCCTAAGAGAATCGAGCAGGATTCTCAGAGAAATAATTTAGAGGCACCTAGTTCTTCTACAAAGAAGAGAAAGAAAAACGATAGGACTTTGCATGCTTCTAGTGAACCTGTGGTATAGACACCTGAGAATCCCAATGATATTTCTATTTCTGATGCTGAAACACAATCAGGTGATGAACATGAACCTAGTGGTAATGTTAATGATAATGTTCATGTTGATGCTCAACCTAGCAATAACAATGAAGTAGAGGTTGAACCTGCTGTTGATCTTGATAACCCACAATCAAAGAATCAATGTTATGATAAGAGAGACTTTGTTGCTAGGAAGCACGGTAAAGAAAGAGAACCATGGGTTCAGAAACCCATGCCCTCCTAAACCATCCAAGACAAAGTATGATGAGGATTTTGAGCGCTTTGCTGAAATGATTATACCTATCTTCTTACGTATGCGCTTAACTGATATGCTTAAAGTAAATCCTTATGCTAAGTACATGAAGGATATCATTACAAACAAAAGAAAGATACCGGAAGCTGAAATTTCCACCATGCTTGCTAATTACACTTTTAAGGGTGGAATACCAAAGAAACTTGGAGACCCCGGGGTACCAACTATACCATGCTCCATTAAAGGAAATTATGTTAAGACTGCTTTATGTGATCTTGGAGCCGGTGCTAGTGTTATGTCTCTCTCTTTATATCGTAGACTTGAATTGAATAAGTTGACACCTACTGAAATATCTTTGCAAATGGCTGATAAATCGACTGCTATACCTATCAGTATTTGTGAGGATGTGCCTGTTGTGGTTGCAAATGTCACTATCTTAACGGACTTTGTTATTCTTGATATTCCCGAGGACGATAGTATGTCGATTATCCTTGGTAGACCCTTTTTGAATACTGCAGGGGCTGTTATTGATTGCAACAAAGGCAATGTCACTTTTCATGTTAACGGTAATGAGCATACGGTACACTTTCCGAGGAAACAACCTCAAGTTCATAGCATCAATTCTATTGGAAAAATTCCAACTATCATTATTGGAGGTTTTGAATTTCCTCTTCCTACTGTCAAGAAAAAGTATGATATTCTTATTGTTGGGGATGTTCATATCCCCGTCGAGGTAACTTAGTGTTATTCGAAATTTCTCCGTTTCCGTGTTATTCAGAATGAGTTTGTTAACAAGACCTGATCAACCTTGTTAGTGGATTCATTTTGATGATCATGAGATGGATGAAACTAGAAGGCACAACCTTCTGTGCCCTCTTTTTTTACTTTCTGTTATTTAGAATAAATAAAGCAAAAATAGTATTATCTATCTGTTTTCTGAATTATCCGTGTAATTAAAAAATATCCCGAAAATAAAAGTGCTCCAAATGCCCTGCAAATTTAGTATGATTTTTATGGAATATTTGAGGATTTTAGGCACTGAAAACATTGCAGGAGGGGCAAGCACCTGGCCACGAGGGTGGAGGGCGCGCCCACACCCCCTGGGCGCGCCCCCCTATCTCGTGGGCCTAGGGTGGCCCCCCTCCACTTATTCCTGCACCCACACACTCCATCTTCTTCCCAAAAAAATCCCCATCCAGCTCAAGCACGAGTTCTAGCTCATTTTGCTGCGATTTTCGATCTCCTTGCTCAAAGCTCCATTCACAAAACTGCGTTGGGAGATTGTTGCTTGGTATATGACTCCTCCATTGGTCCAATTAGTTTTTGTTCTAGTGCTTATTCCATTGCAATTTTTTTCTGCATAGGTGACCCTATTCTTGAGCTTGCATGTCAAATTTATGAGTTCCCAAGTAATTCTAATGCATGATATAGGCTCTAGGCACTTGTAGTAGTAGTTGCTACCAATCTTGTTTAGTTCTATGCACTTTTATTTTGAAGTTACTAAAATTTCAGAAATATTTAGAAAATGTTAAGGGGATTTTTGAGGGGCTCTTCTAGCCAAGGCTCCCAGGAAAAACAAGCTAAAGAGAAGGAAAAGGCCAAGTATAATCTTCCTCGCATAGCGGAAGTACGGTCGTGTGAATGGCCCTGTGACGATTTCTTGAGAGAAGCCGGAATTTATGAAGACTTTTAGTCTTTGATCGAGAATGCATGCCTCACCGATTTCCTCCACGACCGGATCGATCAGTATCTCTTACTCACCAATACTTTCGTCCTTTTTTATTATTATCCTAAGAAGTCACCTCCATCAGTATCATTTCATTTATATGATGAATTCAAGGAAATGTCTTTACGTAATTTTTGCGCAGTATGTAGAATACCCTTTGAGGGTAAATTAGATGAACCACGTCGTAAAGATGTGGATGGCTTTGTTAACACCATTACTGTAGGGGATCCAAAGAAGGGTTCCAATGCGAGAATCTCTAGCATACACTTTCCTGTTTTATGCTACTTTGCCTTATTTGCTAGTTGATGCTTAATTGGTCATGGAAATAGTGGAAACTTCAATGTTCCTGATATTATTATTCTTCTCCATGCCTTGTTTGGTGATAATAGTTTTAGTATGGGTGTCGTCATTGCTAAACGGCTAAGCCTGAATCGTACAAAAGGCCCCATCTTTGGAGGTATCTATGCTGCACGTCTTGCTAAACATTTTGAGATACCTATTAGGCACCATGAGAAAGAGGAGACAATATTGCCTCCTTACATTTTAGATTACAGGAGCATGGTAGCACATGAGTTTATTGTTCATAATGATGACAAGATGCTCCTGTATAACTTGAGATTTAAGAAGAAACACAATGAGACTATTATTCTACCTGCGCCTCTGTTGTTTGATTTGACTGTAGTTAATTATCTTGTCACGCCGGAAGCGGTGTACGCTCATCGAGGCCAAGCATCCACTCCAGAGCTTGAGCCTGAGCCGGAACCTTAACTGGACCCTTATCGTGCATCATCTTACCAGTGGGATCCGGAGGAGATGGCCAGCTAGTGGTATCCTGATTACACCCCTTAGTACACCGGGGAGAGTAGCCGCGGTCCTTGGCAATAGACCAACTTAGGACAAAAGCCTAAGCTTGCGGGAGTACGTATTTCTCACCGACTATACATTCATGTTCACACACTATTCTAGCCATCGGTGCTCATACTCTTTCATTGTATTATCCATGCTAGTTTAATTTTCTTTTTCTAGCTTTCTTCTTGTGTGTTTGATAAACCTTAAGAAAAAGCAAAAAAAAGTTATTTTAATTTCCATGCTTGTAGTAGTAATTAAAATGAAAACCCAAAAAGATTTCTCGTTCTTCTTCTTGCTTGTTGGGAGCTTTCCCGTGTAAATAGTTTTTGTTTCTTTTCTTTCCTTTGGGGGTCGAGAGTAGAAGACCATATTGAAAATGTTTAGTGGCTCTTATATGCATGATTGTTTATTTAACTTAGAGCCCATATGACTTGTCTTCTCTCTTGAATTGAATGCTTGCAGATTCCAGCTTAGTCCAATGCACGTGCACTATTATTATTATACACATTGTTCGGTCGTGCAAGTGAAAGGCAATAATGACGACATATGATGGACTGATTGAGATGAGAGAAGCTGGTATGAACTCGACCTCTCTTGTTTTTGTAAATATGATGAGTTCATCGTTCCTGATTTAGCTTATTATGAAGTAAACATATTTGCAATGACATTTAGAGATTATAGTTGCTTGTGCCATGCTTGATTAGCTATGAGTTATAATGGTTTACCTTGCGTGCCAACATGCTATTAAAATGATTGTGATGTTGTATGATGGGATGGTATCCTCCTTTGAATGAATTGAGTGACTCGACTTGGCACATGTTCACGCATGTATTTGAAACAAATCAACATAGCCTTCACGATATTTATGTTCATGGTGGATTATATCCTACTCATGCTTGTACTCGGTGTGAATTAATTTTAATGCATGTTCATGACTGTTGTCGCTCTCTCAGTTGGTCGCTTCCCAGTCTTTTGCTAGCCTTCACCGGTACTAAGTGGGAATACTGCTTGTGCATCCAAACTCCATAAACCCCAAAGTTGTTCCATATGAGTCCACCATACCTTCCTATATGCGGTATCTACCTGCCGTTCCAAGTAAATTTGTATGTGCCAAACTCCAAACCTTCAAATGAAATTCTGTTTTGTATGCTCAAGCAGCTCATGTTTCAACTAGGGTTGTCTATATCTTCCATGCTAGGTGGGTTATTCTCAAGAGGAGTGGACTCCGCTCCTCATTCACGAGAAAGGGCCGGTAACCGGGATGCCCAGTCCCATGATCCAAAAAGATCAAAGCAAATCAAAATAATTAAACAAAACTCCCCCAGGCTATTGTTAGTTGGAGGCACTCGTTGTTTCAAGCAAGCCATGGATTGATGCTTGTTGGTGGTGGGGGAGTATAAACCTTTACAATTCTGTTTGGCAACTGCCTATAATGCATGTACTATGGAAGATATCGCCATCTCATAGTTGTTGCGTTGACAGTGAAAGTATGCCGCTCAAAATGTTATTCATCTCTATTTTAAAATCGAGCTCTAGCACCTCTACAAATCCCTGCTTCCCTCTGCGAAGTGCCTATCTATTTACTTTTATGTTGAGTCATCATCCCTCTTATTAAAAAGCACCCGCTGGAGAGCACACTGTCATTTGCATTCATTATTATTGGTTTATATTGGGTATGACTTGACTGGATCTCTTTTACCATGAATTACAATGTTTAGTCAGTCCTTGATCTTTAAAGGTGCTCTGCATTTATGTTTTGCAGTCTCAGAAAGGGCTAGCGAGATACCATTTTGTTATATCATATTACGATTTTTTTGAGAAAGAGTTGTCATCCGATTTTTATTATTATGGCTCGGTAGCTGGTTATGCCATTGATATGAGTAAATGTGAGACTTAAGTGTTATTGTGAGAATGGTTAGTTCATAATCTTTGCTGAAAACTTGAATGTTGGCTTTACATATTTACAACAACAAGAGCAAATAGAGTTTGTAAAAGTTTTTCTTTATCACTTTCAGTTTATCAACTGAATTGCTTGAGGACAAGCAAAGGTTTAAGCTTGGGGGAGTTGATACGTCTCCAACGTATCTACTTTTCCAAACACTTTTGCCCTTGTTTTGGACTCTAACTTGCATGATTTGAATGAAACTAACCATGATGTTGTTTATTGTTCAGAAAACAAAAGTTCTCGGAATGACCTAAAAATCCACGGATATAAGTTTTGGAAAATATAAAAAATATTGGCGAAAGAATCAAGGCCAGGGGGCCCACACCCGGTCCACGAGGATGGGGGCGCGCCCCCTGTCTTGTGGGCCCCCTGATGCTCCACCGACCTCAACTCCAACTCCATATATTCCGTTTCGCGGAGAAAAAAATCAGAGAGAAAGTTTCATCGTGTTTTACGATACGGAGCCGCCGCCAAGCCCTAATCTCTCTCGGGAGGGCTGATCTGGAGTCCGTTCGAGGCCCCGGAGAGGGGGATTTGTCGCCGTCGTCATCATCAACCATCCTCCATCACCAACTTCATGATGCTCACTGCCGTGCGTGAGTAATTCCATCGTAGGTGTCGGTGTCAAAACCGGCGGATCTCGGGTAGGGGGTCCCGAACTGTGCGTCTAGGCGGATGGTAACAGGAGACAAGGGACACGATGTTTTACCCAGGTTTGGGCCCTCGTGATGGAGGTAAAACCCTACGTCCTGCTTGATTAATATTGATGATGTGTATTACAAGAGTGGATCTACCACGAGATCAAGGAGGCTAAACCCTAGAAGCTAGCCTATGGTATGATTGTTGTAATGGAGGTTATGTCCTACGGACTAAAGCCCTCCGGTTTATATAGACACCGGAGAGGGCTAGGGTTACACAGAGTCGGTTACAATGGTAGGGGATCTACATATCTGTATTGCCAAGCTTGCCTTCCACGCCAAGGAAAGTCCCATCCGGACACGGGACGAAGTCTTCCATCTTGTATCTTCGTAGTCTTGGAGTCCGGCGGACGATGATAGTCCAGCCATCTGGACACCCCCTAGTCCAGGACTCCCTCAGTAGCCCCTGAACCTGACTTCAATGACAATGAGTCCAGCGCGCATAATGTTCGGCATTGCAAGGCGGCTTCCTCCTTTGAATAATCTAGAGAAGATTGTGAACGCCAGGATAGTGTCCGGCTCTGCAAAATAAATTCCAAGTTCCATCGTAGAGAGAATAATATATACACAAGTTCAATCTGCTGACGTATTTTGCGGCATGACGTCACACCACTACCAAGCCTTTACTTGAATCATTTTTATTATACCACCTCAGCGCGTTTAGCGAAGCGGTTTCCTTGGCACGTCTTGTCGAAGCAGAGATCGTGTTCCCCTTATTCCGGGATTCTCATCAATACGGACATGGGTAACCCAACCGCGCCATTGATGGTGGCGCTTGGGAGATAAGCGAGTTTTACCGGGCTAGTGGGGACGCATAGTCTTCGTCCGCCTATATATAAGGGATAAGGATTCACCTTTTCACCTACGCCTTCTTCCTCCTTTGCTTATCCATCTCCGCGCACTCGAGCTCCAGCGCCCAAGTTCGCGCATCTCGCCTTGACCTTCTCCGACCATGTCCGGAGCGGGAGGTAAATGGTTGGCCTCCACTGTTAAGGAGGAGCACATCACAAAGCTGCGCAGCGCCGGATACCTTTCCGATGACGTCGCGCACCGACTGCCCGACGAGGGGCAGCTCATCCCCACCCCCAGGCCCCATGAGAGGGTCCTTTTCCTCCCCCACTTCCTCCGTGGACTGGGCTTTCCACTTCACCCCTTTGTCCGAGGGCTCATGTTCTACTACGGCCTGGATTTCCATGATCTCGCGCCGAACTTCATCCTCAACATCTCGACGTTTATCGTCGTGTGCGAGGCCTTCTTCTGCATCCAGCCCCACTTCGGCTTGTGGCTCAAGACCTTCAATGTCAAGCCGAAGGTAGTGAAGGGCACTCAAGCGGAGTGCGGAGGCGCCATGTTGGGCAAGATGCCCAACGTCCTTTGGTTCGAAGGGGCCTTCGTGGAATCCGTCAATGGGTGGCCGTCGGGTGGTTCTATATCACCGAGCCGCGCGACCCTACGTGGGCGGCGGCCCCCGAGTTTAGATCTAGTATCCCTACGCATCTCACCTCCTGGAAAGAGAAGGGCTTGCTGTGGGGTAATTCGAAGGAGCTGACGGGACTCCAAGCCTGTATCCAGAAGCTGGTGAACAAGAAGCTCAGGCTGGTTAACGTGGTCCAAGTATGCTCGTCCGCCGGATTCTCCCATGCCAAGAGCGGGCATTTAATCTGTGGGAGTTCGATCTGGAACAGCACCAGGCATTGAGCGGGCTCTTCGACACGACGTACGAAGGCGCCTGGAGGGTGCTGTTTAAGGGCGCTGAAGCCCCCGCGTCCGCGACAGAAGATCGCGGATTTCACTCGCAGCGTCCAGCTGACGAGGTAAGTGATTCTACCCCTTTATGGGACACTTGTTGTTTAATAGTTCAACCCTAAGCGGGTTTTAATCTCCCTTTTCCTTCGACAGGAATGGATGAAGAAGGCCGAGCAGCTCATCTGCCCGGCTCCCATGCCAGAAGACCCAGTGGACGCCCGTCTAGCGGGGTTGCTGGTTCCGGCACCGCATGTGGTGCCGGAGAAGAAGGCCAAGAAGGTGGCCACGGGTACTCGAAAGAGTTCCCATTTTCAGGTGTCCGACGACTCCGAGGCGGATTCCTCCCCCGAAGATGAGGAGGAGGAAGAAGACTCTCTCGCAGAGGAGGGAGAGAGAAAGAGGAGCCTCCCCAACAGGGGAGGCCGAAGGGTCCAAGAGGGGAAGAACTATTCCCCCGGACAGCTCCGCCAACACCAACGTTGGCGATGAAGAGTGGCCCTCGAGGGCCAGGCCTCAGGCGAGATCGTAAGTGTCCGGATTGCTGAATGATCTACAATTTCTTTTTGTCACATAGTGTCCTTCTAATGCCGCATACTGCCTGCGGTCCGGCAGACGATGATCTCCCTGCTTCGTCGAGCGGGTCGTTGGCTGCGTCGGATGTGGAATCCATCCCGACTGCCTCCACCCCTCGCGCCGCTGAGGACGCCGAGGTGGGATCCCGGGAAGGGACCCATCAGGAGGAGGCTCCGGAGGCGCCGCAAGGCAGCCTCCCGGACTTTGCGCTGGACTCTACGCCGGAACCTGAAGTGGTTCCAGAGTCTGGCAGGCGGCCCCTTCGCAAGAAGGGCAAGACCGTGACACCGGCGGCCCCCATCCAACCGGAGGCGCCAGACAACTTGTTGGAGGCGCTCAAAGGCGCTTCCATTGAGGAAGAACACCGCACTATCATGAGTGCGGTGATTCAGAAGGTTCAACTCACCAAGAGCGGGCTGACCGAAGCCTGCAGCAGCCATCTAACAGGCTTTGAGGTAAGAAGTTAAAATTATGTAATGTAATACCGCATAGAAAGTAGCCCCTGATGCTCAGTTTGGCGTTCGGAAAGAAAAGCCGGACTGAGGATCTAAAAAGATATACGCAGGGTTGCTAAAAAATATGTCAATATGGGTTTGCAGGGTGCGCTGCTGACCTCTGCCGCACTGACTGCGGAGGTCGGTGCATTGAAGCAGGATCTCGAGCGGTCCAAGCAAGAGCTCGGCCATGCCAAGAAGCAGCTCGAGGACAAAGAAGGTGAGTAACACCACTTTAAAGATTTACCTTACAGAAAAAGATTTAGGTTGCAATAAAAATGACAAGGATAACATGGGTACTGCAGGGGGCACTAACGAGGTGGCAACCCTGAAGGAGGCTGTGTCCGCGGCTGAATGCAATGCGGCCGCGAAACGGGCAGAGCGAGAGAAGCAGGAGGCGCGGGTGGCGGAAGTGCGGCAAGAGCTCCAGGCTCTCATGGAGAAGCATGAGAGTTTGGAGCGCGACTCAAAGACTCGAGAGTCTGAGCTCGCCTTGGCTCTCGAAAGTGCCAAGTCCGCCAAGGCCGAGGCCCGTAAGGCCCTTCAGGAGGTTGAAGATGTGAAGAAGATAGCGACGGGTAAGGCATTTTTCATGCAAAGCAAGCATGTTAATGTAAACTACCTAACACTTACCCGAATTCGGAGCTCTCCAGGGGCGTTTGCAGATCTGCCGCGCAGTGTATCCGATGCCGCCGCATTCTACCGTGGCCAGGAGGGGAGCTCAACGGAGAAGGTCTTCTGGTCTCAGTACGCTGAGGCCGGCCATCCGGTGCCCCCTAGCGACCAACTGAAGCAGCTGGTCGAGCTCCACAAGGCGGCTGAGGAGGCCATGAAGGGCCTCATAGTCCGGCTGTGGCCTGGACAGGCCATGCCTGGGAGCTACTTCGGCCTCGTGCGGCGGCTGGTGTATGTGTGCCCCTGGGTGGAGGTCGTCAAGCGCTCCGCCTGTATTGAAGGTGCTCGTCGGGCCCTTACCCGCACAAAGGTGCACTGGGGCAGGCTGGATGCGGAGAGGCTTCTTACTGACCCGCCGCCAGCGGGCAAGGACTATCGTACGCCCGAAATGTACTATAAGATTGTCCTGAAGGGTGCCCGTAATATTGCGGATGAGTGCCCTAGAGATGTAATTATTGAGTAAACTCGCTATGTATTATCCTGTGCGCTGAAAACTTTGTTCATATGCGCTTTAAGCAACACTTGTTTAATTTAAAATATTACCTTCTGTGCGGCTGTTTATAAAATCTGAGAGATGGCAAGTCGTTGGCTTCAGCCCTCGAGCCGCGAGTGCTGGGGTGTTCGGGATAAACTTGAGCACTCTTGTTCCCATTTTTGGGTCCATCTAGGGAGGCGCTCAACACAACGAACAAGGCAACCGGACTTATAATGCTTGAACACTCTCACTTAGCCATAGAATTCTAAATTTTAAATTTCGGTGAAGCCCCAAGTATTCGGAAGACCGAATTCGGGGCGCTATCCACGCCTTCGTCGGACATTATCCGCTACTTCGCTCGAAGCGGCATGAGTCTTTAGGGACCCGAAAAGACCTCTCGAACAGCGACTAGTCTCTCGCCTTATCATGCCAGTCAGTTTTAGCTTTCTCCACTGAGGCGCTCGCCCAGCTCAACCGGGGCGCAATCGCATTGGTTCTCCCAGTGCCACCTTAGCCGACAGAACGGAACGTAATGCACCAAAACGTGGGAGCCGGGCAAACCCAACTATTGACCCAAGACATGATTCGGAGCCGATTCATATAATGCTATAAGTTCGGGGTGCCGCACTTGTGAAAGTGTTCGGACTTGTCACACCATAATGCGGGGAACATAAGCCCCTGGTGTATTTGGCCGTACCAAAATATACGGGTGCAAGATGTCATTAACGAACATATGTGTAAAGTAATGCAATAACAGGCAAAAAATGCTGCATTATTTATTCAAGGAATTCTGCTATGAGTGCGGAAGGATACAAATAGTGCGGTAAGCAAGGGATTGGACTAAATAAACATGTCCCCCTCCAGAGGTGGGCTGCGGACTGGTGTATATAATCGAATTTAATGCATGTAATGGAGACCACCTTAGTGTTCGTCACAGCCTTCTTCCCTCCCTGGCTGTTGCATCGTGAGTTCGGCGGGTTCGCCGCCGGACAGAGCCTCGGTTGAACGGAGTCCTGTGTATACAAAGAAGGAAAAATAGAAAGAAAAAAAGGCGACACACTTGTGAGCCCCTGGTGTGGTCGAGCCACACTCTGGGTCTGTTGTGGTCGTGCCCCTCCCCCTAGGCCCGTGGTATCTCCAGAGCGTAATGATGTACACGGAGGGTTGGTCTTGCGATCATGCGAGGGCTGGGGTTGGGGCCGCATTGCTACGCGTGCTCGGAACATGCCAGGTGGTCTTGGTTGATGTTGCTCCGGGCGCATTTGGCTGTGTCCGGCCGTTTAACGGCCGGACTCGAAAATTGCCTTAGAAGGCTGCTCTGTACTTCTGCCGCGAGAGCCGCTGTATGTTCCTCCATTCGGAGGGAGCGTTCCATATTTCCGTTATCCGTGATGACTCCACGAGGGCCTGGCATCTTGAGCTTGAGGTATGTGTAATGCGGCACCACGTTGAACTTTGCAAACGCGGTTCATCCGAGCAAAGCGTGATAGCCGCTGCGGAACGGGACTATGTCGAAGATTAACTCCTCGCTCCAGAAATTGTCCGGGGATCCGAAGACCACTTCCAGTGTGACTGAGCCTGTACAATTGGCCTCAACACCTAGTATGACGCCTTTGAAGGTCGTCTTTGTAGGTTTAATCCTTGAGGGGTCTATGCCCATCTTGCGCACCGTATCCTGATAAAGCAGGTTCAGGCTACTGCCGCCGTCCATCAGGACTCTCGTGAGGTGAAATCCATCGACGATTGGGTCTAAAACCAATGCGGCGAATCCGCCATGGCGGATACTGGTCGGCTGGTCTCTTCGATCGAAAGTGATCGGGCAAGAGGACCATGGATTGAACTTAGGGGCGACTGGCTCCATCGCATATACGTCCCTTAGTGCACGCTTCTGCTCCCTCTTGGGTATATGGGTTGCGTATATCATGTTCACCGTCCGCACTTGTGGGGGGAAACCCTTCTGTCCTCTACTGTTCGGCGGCCGGGTCTCTTCCTCGTCATCGCTATGCAGCCCCTTGTCATTGTTTTCGGCAATTAACTTGCCTGCCTGCTTGAATACCCAACAGTCTCTATTGGTGTGATTAGTTGGCTTTTCGGGGGGTGCCATGTATCTGGCATAAGCGGTCGAGTATTCGGTCCAAATTGGACGGACCCGGAGTGGTTCTTTTGAATGGCTTCTTCCGCTGACCGGGTTTAGAGCCTCGGAATCCGGCGTTGACTGACGTATCCTCCTTGTCGTCACTGTTAATGCAGCGTTTATTTTTGCTTCGACGCGACCTGCCATTGTGGTCCTTAGTATCTGGACTGCCAGAATTTTTACTGAGGTTATTGCTGTGAGCTAGCCAGCTATCCTCTCCCGCACAGAAGCGGGCATTAACGATGTGAGGGCTGCCATGGATTTCGGCTTTTCCTGTCATAGGTGCTGGGCTAGCCACTCGTCGCGGATGTTATGTTTGAAGGCTGCGAGGGCCTCTGCATCCGGACAGTCGACGATTTGATTTTTCTTTGTTAAGAACCGTGTCCAGAACTATCTGGCCGATTCGTCTGGCTGCTGAATTATGTGGCTTAGGTCATCGGCGTCTGGTGGTCGCACATATGTGCCCTAGAAGTTGTCGAGGAAAGCGGCTTCCAGGTCTTCCCAACACCCAATGGACTCTGCGGGCAAGCTGTTAAGCCAATGCCGAGCTGGACCTTTAAGCTTGAGTGGGAGATATTTGATGGTGTGGAGATCGTCGCCGCGGGCCATATGGATGTGAAGGAGATAATCTTCAATCCAAACCGCGGGGTCTGTTGTGCCATCGTAGGATTCAATATTTACGGGTTTAAACCCTTCAGGGATTTGATGATCCATTACTTCATCAGTGAAGCATAGCGGGTGTGCGGCGCCTCTATATTGAGCAATATCACGACGTAGCTCGAGTGAGCGTTGTCTGCTGTGTTCGGCCCGGCCGGGGTTGTTGTATCCGGCGTGACGGTATTCGTCGTGGGTCGTTGGGCGCCCACGTGATCCGTAGATGGATCTGGATTGCCTTGTTTTCTCTTCCAATATATCTCGCAAGTCCGGCGCATTCCCACTTGGCTTCGTACTTTTGGAGCGATGCCGGGGTACGGTCTCGGTGGAGGGCCTGGATGCCTCTCTGTCGTGACCACGGGGTGGTCGGTCGGCCGTATTGTGCGCTGGTGATGAAGGTATGAATGCTTCTTCCTCTAATCGGGGGAGCAACTTGCGTTTTGGGTAACTTTTGGAGGGACGTTCGAGTTCATACTCTTCGGCCGTGAGGACCTCAGTCCATCTGTCGGCCAGCAGGTCTTGATCAGCTTGAAGTTGCTGCTGCTTTTTCTTTAGGCTATTTGCCGTGGCGATAAGCCTGCGTTTAAAACGCTCTTGTTCGACAGGATCCTCTGGCACGACGAATTCGTCGTCGTTGAGGCTTGCCTCGTCTCCGGAGGGAGGTATGTAATTATCATCCTCGACCTCTTCATCTGCCGCTCTTTCATGAGGGCTTCCTTCTGCATCCTCCTGCGCTGAATCTTGCTGGAGGGGATTGTCTTTGGCGCTTTCTGGGGTGTTGTTATCCCCTGTGCCGGAATCTCCATTCTTGCTGTGGCGGGATTTAGAGCGGCGCCGCTGACGTCGGCGCTTGGGCTGTTTCTTTAGGGAATCTGCCTCCGCTGCTTCCTCGCCGTCCCCCTCTTTTGGGGTGTCCACCATGTATATGTCATATGACGAGGTGGTCTTCCAGTGCCCTGTAGGCGCTGGTTCTTGATCGTCTCCGGCATCGTCGTCCATACCTCGATGTCTTCGGAGTCATAGTCTAGCATGTCGGTTAGATCGTCGACAGTGGCTACAAAGTGGGTGGTGGGTGGGCTCTGAATTTCTTCGTCGTCCGCATCCCAACCATCCTGGCCATAGTCCGGCCAGGTCTCTCCGGATAGCGAGAGATGTTTTAGCGAATTTAGGATGTCGCCAAAGGGCGAGTGTTGGAAGATGTCCGCGGCGGTGAACTCCATGACCGGCGCCCAATCAGATTCGATTGGCAGGGGCACGAGAGGTTCGGAGTCCGGCAGGGAGTCCGGCACCTCGGAGTTACGAGCTTTGCAGGGACGATGTTAGTGTTCGGCTCCATCGCCGTGGAAGTTGCAGCCCCCGAGGCGGTGTCTAGCCACCGGTCCTCGATCGGCGCGATCGGCTCCGGACTAAGGGCCGGAGCGGATTCGTGTGCGGCCACCAAGGCACTGTCCGGCGGCAGAGCTAAATCATGCCCATCGTGACAGCGCGGCACGCTCGGCTGTGGCTCGAGTCCGTCGAAGATCAAGTCCCCGCGGACGTCGGCCGTGAAGTTTAGGCTTCCGAACCTGACCTGATGGCCAGGGGCGTAGCTTTCGATCCTAGACGGCGTTGTTGTTGATTGAAGAAGCCATCGAGCCTATCGGTGACGACACAGAGGAACTCTCAATGAAAGCACCAATGTCGGTGTCAAAACCGGCGGATCTCGGGTAGGGGGTCCCAAACTGTGCGTCTAGGCGGATGGTAACAGGAGACAAGGGACACGATGTTTTACCCAGGTTCGGGCCCTCTTGATGGAGGTAAAACCCTACATCCTGCTTGATTAATATTGATGATGTGTGTTACAAGAGTGGATCTACCACGAGATCAAGGAGGCTAAACCCTAGAAGCTAGCCTATGGTATGATTGTTGTAATGGAGGTTATGTCCTACGGACTAAAGCCCTCCGGTTTATATAGACACCGGAGAGGGCTAGGGTTACACAGAGTCGGTTACAATGGTAGGGGATCTACATATCCGTATTGCCAAGCTTGCCTTCCACGCCAAGGAAAGTCCCATCCGGACACGGGACGGAGTCTTCAATCTTGTATCTTCGTAGTCTTGGAGTCCGGCGGACGATGATAGTCTGGCCATCCGGACACCCCCTAGTCCAGGACTCCCTCAGTAGGCTTGCTGGACGGTGATGGGTTGGATGAGATTTACCATGTAATCAAGTTAGTTTTGTTAGGGTTTGATCCCTAGTATACACTATGTTCTGAGATTGATGTTGCTATGACTTTGCTATGCTTAATGCTTGTCACTAGGGCCCGAGTGCCATGATTTTAGATCTGAACCTATTATGTTTTCATGAATATATGTGAGTTCTTGATCCTATCTTGCAAGTCTATAGTCACCTATTATGTGTTATGATCCGACAACCCCGAAGCGAAAATAATCGGGATACTTCTCGGTGATGATCGTAGTTTGAGGAGTTCATGTATTCACTATGTGTTAATGCTTTGGTCTGGTACTCTATTAAAAGGAGGCCTTAATATCCCTTAGTTTCCACTAGGACCCCGCTGCCACGGGAGGGTAGGACAAAAGATGTCATGCAAGTTCTTTTCCATAAGCCGTATGACTATGTTCGGAATACATGCCTACATTACATTGATGAACTGGAGCTAGTTCTGTGTCACCCTATGTTATAGCTATTACATGAGGAATCGCATCCGACATAATTATCCATCACTGATCCAATGCCTACGAACTTTTCACATATTGTGCTTTGCTTATTTACTTTTCCGTTGCTACTGTTACAATTCCTACAAAACTATTATCTTTACTTTTGCCACTATTACCATTACTATCATACTACTTTGCTACTAAATACTTTGCTGCAGATACTAATTTATCCAGGTGTGGTTGAATTGACAACTCAACTGCTAATACTTAAGAATATTCTTTGGCTCCCCTTGTGTCGAATCAATAAATTTGGGTTGAATACTCTACCCTCGAAAGCTGTTGTGATCCCCTACACTTGTGGGTTATCACAACTCTGAAGATTGGGAACTCGACGAAGGTAAGGAGTCAGGTATAACACCTAAGTTTGATTGTGTTAAATCTTTTATGGAAACCGACGCTTTTCATGAATTTAGCACTAAATATGGACTTGACTCTAAGATAGTAGCTTCTTTCTGTGAATCATTTGCTACTCATGTTGATCTCCCTAAGGAGAAGTGGTTTAAATATCATCCTCCCATTGAAGTAAAAGTAGTTGAACCTATTGAAGTTGAAGAAAAGACTATCACTTATAATGTTGATCCTATTGTTCCTATCGCTTATATTGAGAAACCACCTTTCCCTGTTAGAATAAAGGATCACGCTAAAGCTTCAACTATGGTTCGTAAGAGTAATGCTAGAACACCTACACCCTGTGAGCAATTAAAGTTGAACCTAGTATTGCCATGGTTAAGGATCTCTTGGTCGATAATATTGATGGGCATGTTATTTACTTCTGTGATGAAGCTGCTAGAATTGCTAGACCCGATACTAAAAATAAACATAGACCTGTTGTAGGCATGCCTGTTGTTTCTGTTACAATAGGAGATCATTGTTATCATGGCTTATGTGATATGGGTGCTAGTGCGAGTGCAATACCGTATTCCTTATACAAAGAAATTATGCCTGATATTGCACCTGCTGAGATAGAAGATATTAATGTTACAATTAAGCTTGCCAATAGAGATACTATTTCACCAATTGGGATTGTTAGAGATGTTGAAGGCTTGTGTGGGAAAGTTAAATATCCTGCTGATTTTCTTGTTCTTGGTTCCCCACAAGATGACTTTTGTCCCATTAAATTTGGTAGACCCTTCTTGAATATTGTTAATGCTAAGATAGATTACGAAAAGGATATTGTTACTGTTGGTTTAGGGGATATGTCTCATGATTTTAATTTTGCTAAATTTCATAGACAACCCCATGATAACTGCCTAGTAAAGATAAAATTATTGGTCTTGCTTCTATTGACGTGCCTCCTAATGATCCTTTAGAACAATATTTGCTAGACCATGAAAATGATATGTTCATGAATGAAAGAAGGGAAATAGATGAAGTATTCTTTAAACAGGGACCTATATTGAAACACAACTTGCCTGTTGAAATCCTAGGGGATCCTCCTCCACCCAAGGGTGATCCCGTGTTTGAGCTTAAACCATTACCTGATACTCTTAAATATGCTTATCTTGATGAAAAGAGGATATATCATGTTATTATTAGTGCCAACCTTTCAGAGCATGAAGAAGAGAAATTATTGAAAACTCTGAAGAAGCATCGTGCTGCTATTGGATATACTCTTGATGATCTTAAGGGTATTAGTCCCACTCTATGCCAGCACAAAATAAAATTGGAGAAAGACGCTAAACCAGTTGTTCATCACCAACGACGGTTGAACCCTAAGATGAAAGAATTGGTAAGAAATGAAATACTAAAGCTTCTGGAGGCAGGTATAATTTATCATGTTGCTGATAGTCAGTCGGTAAGTCTTGTCCATTGTGTCCCTAAGAAGGGAGGTATTACTGTTGTTCCTAATGATAAAGATGAATTGATTCCACAAAGAATTGTTACAGGTTATAGAATGGTAATTTACTTCCGCAAATTAAATAAAGCTACTAGAAAAGATCATTACCCTTTACCTTTTATTGATCAAATGCTAGAAAGATTATCCAAACATACACATTTTTGCTTTCTAGATGGTTATTCTAGTTTCTCTCAAATACCTGTTTCAGAAGAGGATCAGGATAAGACCACTTTTACTTACCCTTTCGGTACCTTTGCTTATATACGTATGCCTTTTTGTTTATGTAATGCACCTACTACCTTTCAAAGATGTATGACTGCTATATTCTCTGACTTCTGTGAAAAGATTGTTGAGGTTTTCATGGATGATTTATCCGTGTATGGAACTTCTTTTGGTGATTGCTTAAGCAACCTTGATCGAGTTTTGCAGAGATGTGAAGAAACTAATCTTGTCTTGAATTGGGAGAAGTGCCACTTTATGGTTAATGAAGGTATTGTCATGGCGCATAAAATTTCGGAAAGAGGTACTGAAGTTGATAAAGCTAAAGTTGATGCTATTGAAAAGATGTTGTGTCCTAAGGACATCAAAGGTATAAGAAATTTCCTAGGTCATGCCTGTTTTTATAGGAGGTTCATTAAAGACTTCTCAAAAATTTCTAGGCCTCTGACCAATCTCTTACAAAAAGATGTTCCTTTTGTCTTTGATGATGATTGTGTAGAAGCATTTTAAATACTTAAGAAAGCCTTGATTTCTGCACCTATTGTTCAACCACCTAATTGGAATTTACCCTTTGAAATTATGTGTGATGCTAGTGATTATGTTGTAGGTGCTGTTCTAGGACAAAGGGTTGATAAGAAATTAAATGTTATCCAATATGCTAGTAAAACTCTAGACAGTGCCCAGAGAAATTATGCTACTACTGAAAAAGAATTTTTAGCAGTTGTATTTGCTTGTGATAAGTTCAGACCTTATATTGTTGATTCTAAAGTAACTGTTCACACTGATCATGCTGCTATTAAATATCTTATGGAAAAGAAAGATGCCAAACCTAGACTTATTGGATGGGTTCTCTTGCTACAAGAATTTGATTTTCACATTATTGATAGAAAGGGAGCTGAGAACCCCATTGCAGATAACTTGTCTAGGTTAGAGAGTGTTCTTGATGACCCACTACCTATTGATAATAGCTTTCCTGATGAACAATTGGCTGTCATAAATGCTTCTCGTACTGCTCCATGGTATGCTGATTATGCTAATTACATTGTTGCTAAATTTATACCACCTAGTTTCACATACCAGCAAAAGAAAAAGGTTTTCTATGATTTAAGACTTTACTTATGGAATGACCCACACCTTTATAAAGAAGGAGTAGATGGTGTTATTAGATGTTGTGTACCTGAGCATGAACAGGTACAGATCCTACGCAAGTGTCAATCCGAGGCTTATGGAGGACACCGCGCTGGAGATAGGACTGCACATAAGGTATTGCAATCCGGTTTTTATTGGCCTCCTCTTTTCAAAGATGCACGTAAGTTTGTCTTGTCTTGTGAAGAATGTCAAAGAATTGGTAATATTAGTAGACGTCAAGAAATGCCTATGAACTATTCACTTGTTATTGAACCATTTGATGTTTGGGGCTTTGATTATATGGGACCGTTTCCTTCCTCTAATGGGTATACACATATTTTAGTTGATTTTGATTACGTTACTAAGTGGGTAGAAGCTATTCCAACTAGTAGTGTTGATCATAACTGTAAGTGCATCTAGTGCCCCTTAGTGATTTTGGTGTATTGAAGACTTATAGGTTAAGGGAGTAATTGGTTTGTGAGTGTACACAGGCTCTATAAGTCAATGAGGAGTTTGGTATTTACAGTGAAAGTCGACCCCTAAAAATGAAAGTCTTCGAGTGAAGACTTTGGTTCTCCTGAAGACTTTGAAAGTGAAGAAATTTGTGTGACCTTGAAGACTTGGATATTCATGCGAGGAATCTGAAGTGTGAAGACTTTTGTTTTCATAGTTTCATTTTCTCTTTCTTGAGTCATAGGAAACACCGTACTGTTAAAGGGGGTCGAGGTAATACTAAGGAAACTGATTTCCAAGTGATGCTCATCTCAAAATCCTACACCTACCCAATCCTTCGAGTGAAGCTATTGGAAATCTCATATCAGTTCCGTCAACTTCTTCAGTGACAGATACGAAGATCTTCTGGTCTCTAAGGAATTTGTTCTGACTGAGGAGTTAGGAATTCGCCAGTGCGAATTGCCTACACAGTGAGGAACATGATAGCCCGGAGGAATTCGAACCTCAAATCCGACTGTTGTTGTGCCGCGCGCCATCTGTCATGAAATATCCTACCACCTAACGGTCATATCAGCCAAGGGAATTTATGTCTTATCATGTCGGGCTGCTCCCTAGGCTATAAATAGCCGCCCCCTACAACCACTAGCTGGTTGGCTGCTCCGAAAGAAACTGACACTTGTCATTTGAGAGCATCCCATCCTCTAGGACTTTGAGCGAAAATCATCAAGTGAGGAAAACCCAAATCCCAAACCCAAACCTACAAACCCCAAAGTGATTGAGCATCACTGAAGAGATTGTTCCTGTGTGGAACCGGCGCTTGTTACCTTTGAGGACTGTGTATCCTCCAGACGGTTAGGCGTCATGGTCTGAGCATCCAAGAGGAATTGTGGATTGCCGAGTGACCAAGTCTGTGAAGGTTTGGAAGTCACCTGTGAAGACTTACCACTACTGTTAGGCGAGGTCTGTGTGATCTTAGCTCAAGGAGAATACGGTTAGGACTGTGTGTCCTCGAGTTTAAATACTCAGCCGCTCCAACCAGACGGACAACTATCACAGTAGTTGGAACTGGTCTACCAAATCATTGTCTTCACCAAGCCTACTGGTTCTATTTCCTCAACCCTTTCATTTCCTCAGTTATGTGTTGATGAACCTGATCATTACTGTTTGAAGACTTTGACTGAAGACTTTCTCTAATTCCTCAATCCTATTTTTATAGTCAGTTTGTCTTCGTCCTTCTTATCCTGTGTTTACGCTTTCTGTACTCTGTGTTTTGTATTTCATTTCATCATGATGACTATGTTGTTACTCTGTTATGCTTATACCTGAGTACTTATTCTGCTGCAAGTAGTTCTTCGCTTAGGAATTTCCTCACCCTGAAATTCCCTAGTGAAGAATTCATAAAAATCGCCTATTCACCCCCCCCCCCCTCTAGTCGATGTAGCGCACTTTCAATTGGTATCAGAGCAAGGTACTCCCTTGTTCTCTGTGATTTTGGTTTAACCACCTGGAGTTTTAGTTATGTCGACTGCAGGAATGAAGAAAGTGACATGCCCCATCTTTGACGGTCATGAGTATCCCAAGTGGAAGGCCATGATGAAGAAGCGACTCATGGCGATGAACAACAAACTGTGGACCGTCACTGAGATTGGCCTCACCGATCTCTGCAAGATGGCGGAGGCTGATGATATTCGCAAGTACACTCTACTCAACCTCACGGCGAAGGATGTCATCTGCTCCTGCTTGTCCCAAAATCAGTTCAGGAACATCATGCATCTCAACCATGCGAAGCTTATCTGGGACCGACTCTCTAAAGTATATGAAGGTCATCGTACTCGTCATGATCCTTGGTTTGAGGATTTCAAGGAATCACTCAAGGAGATGACTTTCGCACCTGAATCATCATCCACTGCACCATGCCTTATGGAAAAGGGTGCCAAGGTAACTGAGTGCCACCTCTCCGAATCCAGTGATGATGAATCGGATGATGAATTTGGACCCAGCTATGTCAAACTTGCTTCCCTTGCCACTAAACAACAAAGAGCTCTTGAAAAGGTTCAAAACATGCTAGATGAAAGCGATGATATGTTGGGTGAGGAATTGGATCGAACTAAGGCTTTGACTGATAGTTTGCAACAACTTCAGTCTAAGTTTGACAACCTTCAAAATCATCATAACACTCTCTTAACTGATCATGAGAAGCTTTCTTATGAATTTCTTCAGAGAAAGCAAGATCTAGAGAAGTTAAAAGCGAGCTATGAAGATCTTCAGAAGTAAAACGATTCATTGCTTGCTCAATAGATCAGTTCCGCTCTAAAAGAATTTATTCCACCATGTCTGAAATTTATTGAGCGTGAATCTGCTAATTCATCACCTGAATGTTCAAATGCTTCTATTGCTACAAATTCTTCAACTGTCTCTGTGGTCACAAATTCCTCATCTGAGGATACCACATGTATCACTAACGATAATGCAGGGCTGAAGGAATTGTATGTGACAGGCATTTACAAAAGCCTCAAAGGGCATCAGACTCTATGTGATGTGCTCAAAAAGCAGATCTTGAACAGGAACCCTAGGAAAGAGGATATTGCCTTTGAGAGAAAACTCAATGCTGATGGGACCTACTGGAAACCTGAGCAGTATCCCAAACCCTCATGGGTTGCTGCGAAAGGACCTCCTGTAGATCCATGCAATTTATCTGGCTTTACCTGTGATTCTTCATATTCCTCTGATGAGTCATTTGACTCCAACTATAAACTATTCAAGAATCAGAATGGTGAAGTATTTGCTCGATATGTTGGAACTAACTGCAGGAATGGTCCCCCTATGAAGAAAATCTGGGTTCCTAAAAGGTGCCTTGAAAATCTTCACGTGAATGTCATCATGACACCACCCGTTAAGAATAGGAACCCAAGATCAAATTCTTCATATGGATCATATGGATCCAAGTCCTCATATGGACCAAATTCTTCATATGGATCAAATTCCTCACATGGATCAAAATCCTCATATGAACATGATACGTCTCCAATGTATCTATAATTTTTGATTGCTCCATGCTACTTTATCTACTGTTTTGGAATATATTGGGCTTTATTTTCCACTTTTATATTACTTTTGGGACTAACCTATTAATCGGAGGCCCAGCCCAGAATTGCTATTTTTTGCCTTTTTCAGTATTTCGAAGAAACAGAATATCAAACGAGTCCAAAAGGAATGAAACCTTTGGGATCATGATTTTCCAACCGAACGTGATCCAGGAGACTTGGACCCTACTCCAAGTAGTGCCTGAGGAGGTCACGAGGGTGGAGGGCGCCCCCTGGGCGCGCCCCCCTACCTCATGGGCCCCTTGAAGCTCCACCGACGTACTCCTTCCTCCTATATATACCTACGTATCCCCAAACGATCGAAACAGGAGCCAAAAACCTAATTCCACCGCCGCAACCTTCTGTATCCATGAGATCTCATCTTGGGGCCTATTCCGGAGCTCCACCGGAGGGGGCATCCACCATGGAGGGCTTCTACATCATCACCATAGCCCCTCCGATGAAGTGTGAGTAGTTTACTTCAGACCTTCGGGTCCATAGCTAGTAGCTAGATGGATTCTTCTCTCTTTTTGGATCTCAATACAATGTTCTCCCCCTCTCTCGTGGAGATCTATTCGATGTAATCTTCTTTTTGCGGTGTGTTTTCTGAGACCGATGAATTGTGGGTTTATGATCCAGTATTATCTATGGAAAATATTTAATTCTTCTCTGAATTATTTTATGTATGATTGAGTTATCTTTGCAAGTCTCTTCGAATTATCCTTTTTGGTTTGGCCAACTAGATTGGTAGTTCTTGCAATGAGAGAAGTGCTTAGCTTTGGGTTCAATCTTGCGGTGTCCTTACCCAGTGACAGAAGGGGCAGCAAGGCACGTATTGTATTGTTGCCATCGAGGATAACAAGATGGGGTTTTTATCATATTGCATGAATTTATCCCTCTACATCATGTCATCTTGCTTACGGTGTTACTCTGTTTTTAACTTAATACTCTAGATACATGTTGGATAGCGGTCGACGAGTGGAGTAATAGTAGTAGATGCAGAATCGTTTTGATCTACTTGTTTTGGACGTGATGCCTATATACATGATCATTGCCTAGATATACTCGAAACTATGCTCAATTCTGTCAATTGCTCAATAGTAATTTGTTCACCCACCGTAGAATACTTATGCTCTTGAGAGAAGCCACTAGTGAAACCTATGGCCCCCGGGTCTATTCTCATCATATCAATCTATATCACTTTATTTACTTGGTTTGTTTTTACTTTGCCTTTTACTTTTTACTTTGCATCTACCTATCAAAAATACCAAAAATATTATCTCTATCAGATCTCACTCTCGTAAGTGACCGTGAAGGGATTGACAACCCCTAAGCGTTGGTTGCGAGTTGCTATCATTTTGTGTAGGTACGAGGGACTTGTGCGTGGCCTCCTACTAGATTGATACCTTGGTTCTCAAAAACTGAGGGAAATACTTACGCTACTTTGCTACATCATCCTCTCCTCTTCGGGGAAATCCAATGCAGTGCTCAAGAGGTAGCAGAACATCACCGTGCTAATACTTCTGTTTCGCAGGAAAAGTCTAAAGGCTATGAATATGTGCATTATTATTCAAACCATTATGTACATAAGTACTCGAAGAATTTCTCTACTTATTCATACGCTTATCCTAACCACTCTTCTGTGAAACGAAGTGCACTGGCTTTTATGCCATCTTTTTCTTATGGAGCTCGCAGAATGATGAACTCTTTGCCACCCCTCCAGATGTGGGTGGTGAAGAAAAAGAACTAATCTCTTATGCAGAGTCAGGTCTCCAGACAAACTTTATCGTCTGAAGAATTTGCTGGAGACCTGAATATGCTTGAAAGGATGCAAGCTAATCATGAAGAAATGAATCATTAATTTCTCACGTCCTCATACTGCTATATGTGTTAGCGTTGATGAAATTGATATCATATTCTTCACTAATGAAGTATATGGGTTCGTAAGTTGCACTAATTCATCTGCAGGATGAACAACCCAAAGCTACTGAGTGGGTCCTCGACAGTGGATGTACAAATCACATGACTGGTGACAGGAACTTGTTGATGGACACTGATTTGTCACCATCTCATCTGAAGCATATCACCAACACTGACAAAGGAAAAAGCAAGGTATTTGGTCTAGGTAAGGCTGCAATCTCAAAGGATAGACACACGGACAAAGTCATACTTGTCGAGTCCTTAGGATTCAACCTCATGTTTGTCTCAATGCTTTGTGATCTTGATATGGTTGTTGTCTTTGGCAAATATCGTTGCCTTGTGCTAATGGAATCTAAAAACTCCAAAGTCTTCGAAGGCTTTAGGAAATGAGACTTGTATATTGTTGATTTCTCTACAGGACCACAGCCTGCCACATGTCTACTTGCAAAAGCTTCAGAATGCTGGCTATGGCATCGACGACTTGGTCATGCTAGGATGAGGAACTTGCATACACTCGCGAAGAATAAGCATGTCATTGGCATCGCGGGTGTCAAATTCCTCAAAGATCCTCTTTGTGGGGCATGTGAGGCTGGAAAGATCACCAGAGCCAAGCATCCCTCGAAGACTATCATGACCACTTCTCGTCCCTTTGCATTACTTCATATGGATCTCTTTGGCCCTACTCATTATGCCACGTTCTCTAGTTCTGCATCATTATATGGCTTTGTCATAGTTGATTACTATTCTCGTTACACATGGGGTGCATATCATCACTTACAAAAATGAAGTGCAGGAAGTCTTTAGAAGATTTTCCTCAAGGGCTTCCACTAACTTTGGTGTGAAGATCAAGCATATCAGGAGTGATAATGGAACCGAGTTCAAGAACACTGGCCTCGATGAATATCTTGATATGCTTGGTATTACTCACGAATTATCTGCTCCTTATACTCCTCAGCAGAATGGCGTCGTGGAGCGCAAGAAGAGAACTCTTGTTGAGATGGCTCGCACCATGCTTGATGAATACAAGACACCTCAGCGCTTCTGGCCTGAAGCAATTGATACTGTGTGCCACATCATCAACAGGGTATATCTTCACAAATTCTTCAAAAAGATCTCATATGAACTCCTCACTGACAAGAAACCCAATGTAAGTTATTTCAAAGTCTTCGGTGCTAAATGCTGGATTAGAGATCCTCGCCATCACTCTAAATTTGCACCAAAAGCACATGAGGGTTTTATGCTTGGTTACGGAAAGGACTCGCACACCTACAGAGTCTTCAACATCAATCATCACAAGATTTGTTGAAATTGTAGATGTGTGGTTCGATGAAACTAGTGGCTCGCAAAGAGAGCACCTACCTCCTGTGCTAGCTGAAATGTCACCTGAGGAATCCATAAAGTTCAAAGCTACTGAGGACATCATCCCTACCAAAGAATCTGCTGAAGAAGTCATTCCGGATCATGAAGAAAATCCCACTGGTGCTGCTGAGGAAACTAGTCCTGAATAAACTGTTGGGCCTAAGCAAAGTCGTCAACCCGCACATCCTCGCGTTGCACACAAAGTGCAGATCGAGAAGATCATCGATGACATCAACGCACCAGGTCCTCTCACGCGCTCAAAAGCTTCACATTTATCTAACTTTTGTGGGCATTTTGCATTTATCTCTATCACACAGCCCACTAAAGTTGATGAAGCATTCATGGAATCCGAGTGGATCTAAGCCATGCAAGATGAATTGCATCAATTCGAGCTCAACAATGTGTGGGAGCTTGTCAAGCGACCAGACCCACGCAAGCACAACATCAGCGGTACCAAAAGGAACTACCGCAACAAACAAGATGAAAATGGCCTCATGGTGAGGAATAAGGATCGTCTTGTAGCTCAAGGCTTCACACAGGTTGAAGGAATTGATTTCGATGAAATGTTTGGACCTATTGCTAGACTTGAGGCTATTCGCATATTGCTTGCTTACGCTAACCATCATAATATCATCTTACATCAAATGGATGTGGAAAGTGCATTTCTCAATGGTAAGCTTGAGGAAGAAGTATATGTTGCTCAACCACCAAGTTTTGAGGATCCAAAATTTCCAGATCACATCTACAGACTCAACAAGGCCCTCTATGGCCTCAAGCAAGCACCTTGGGCATGGTATGACACACTGAAGGAATTCCTCATGAAGAAAGGCTTCAAACCCGGTTCACTTAACCCAACTCTTTTCACCAAAACATATGATGATGAATTATTCGTGTGCCAAATATATGTTGATGATATTATCTTTGGCTGTACTAACCAATGTTACAGTGATGAATTTGCCTATATGATGCGTGAAGAATATCAAATGTCTATGATGGGAGAATTGAAACTCTTCTTAGGTCTTCAGATTTGTCAACAATACAATGGCATATTCATATCTCAGGAGAAATACCTCAAGGATGTGTTGAGGAAATTCGGCATGCAAGATTGCAAAGGCGTCAAAATCCCTATGCCCACAAATGGCCATCTATGCACTGATGAAAATGGTAAAGACTTCGATCAAAAGGTATACCACTCCATGATTGGCTCTTTATTGTACCTATGTGCATCTAGGCCGGATATTATACTTAGTGTTTGCATGTGTGCCCGATTTCAAGCTACACCAAAGGAATCACACCATAAGGTTGTGAAGCATATTCTTCGATATCTAGCTCACACACCAACACTTGGATTATGGTATCCCAAGGGCTCTTCCTTTGATATCATTGGATATTCAGACTCTGACTATGCTGGTGATCGGGTGGACCGCAAGTCAACGTCAGGCACATGCCATTTCCTCGGACAATCCTTGGTATGTTGGTCCTCGAAGAAGCAGAACTGCATATCACTCTCCACTGCAGAAGCTGAGTACATTGTTGTTGGATCTTGCTGTGCTCAATAGATATGGATGAAGCAAACCCTCAAGGACTATGGCATCAATGTGAAGAATGTGCCACTCTACTGTGACAATGAGAGTGCTATCAAGATTGCTCACAACTCAGTTCAGCACTCAAAGACAAAGCACATCCAGATTCGTCATCATTTTCTTCATGACCATGTGTTGAAGGGAGACATCTCCATCGACCACGCAAATACTGAATACCAGATGGCTGATATCTTCACAAAGCCCTTGGATGAGAAGATATTTAGCAAGTTACGGTGTGAGCTAAATATCATAGAATCTTTGAATGTTCTTTGAACAGGACACACATCCTAACACTTATGCTGACTTGATGACTTAGATGTGCAACGCACGAAGTAACCTTTTTCTTCAATCAATGAAGACTAACCCTCTATGTGTGAAGAAATTAATGAAGAAATTGATTCTTAGAACCCTACGACAATTGTACACGGTGTCTGAAATCATCATTCTTATACGGTGGGTTACGCCACCAACCAAAGTTGAAAATCTTCAATTTGAGTCTTTCCTCATTTTTTGAAATTCCTCAGTTTTTCAAATTCTTCAACTTTGCATTTTCTTCACTTCTTCCATCGTTGTTCTTCATTGACTATATATATTCTTGAGTTTTTATGTCCTATACAGCATTCACTTATTGCTAATTCTTCAAGTTGACTTTTCTGCTAAGTGAATGTGATCGGACCCTTTCCACCTCTATGCTAAACTCAACCCAGTCTGTTCACAAATTCTTCATGTGCGTTCTATTTGAAACTCGTTCAAATTCTTCACTGTGTCCTTGTCAGCTGAAGAAATTGCGAACGAAACTTTGAAATATTCTTATCTGAATTTTTGGCTTTTGCCGCTCAAACCATTACACATCCCACGATAAACTTATCTATTCACCCATGATCTCACACAATCGCCACCTCTCAGTACGTGGGTGACACATGTCACGCGAATGAGAAGGGTCAGGGGCACGTTCATCCAATTTCCTCGGACGAGCGGTTTTTCACCTCAGCTATAAATACCCCCTCCCCTCCTCACTTTGTTTTTTTACTCTGCTTGACCTCACTCCCTCGCTCGAGCTCTGAAAACCTAGCGCCACTGCTACTTCCATCGTCGCCGGTGAGGAAGAGCTTCACTGCCTCGACCTCATCGTCGCCGTACTTGCGTCGGCCGCGGATATCTTCTCTCCGCCGCTGCCATAGACGTCTTCCGCCGCCAAGTTAGGGCGTGGAATATCTGAGCTAATGAACTTCTCAATCTACACTTCCAGTTTGTCGTGTTCTTCATCAAGGGTAATTAAAAGTTACTTTTACTGCCTTTATTACTACTGATGATTTTCATCAAATGTCCAAAAGGTGTTTATTACTCAACTTCCACACTCTAAACACCTAGCACAAATATTTTTCTCTTGATCTGTTTCTCTAGGTGACGTTTTTCTTCATGATTCCTCAATTGTGTGAATCTCACAATCTGCACAACTCTAGAACCTAAACAAAGAACGATTAGTGAAATTCTTCAAGACACAACTGGTCAATTTCCTCAAACTTGTTATGTTTTGCAAAAACTTCCAAGAACGCATATGACCTCTCCAAATTCTTCGCACCTATACTCTGTTCACAGGTACACATGTCAGCTGCTGAATCACTAGGTTCTCATCAACTTAATTCATTTGCAGCGTTCCTCGAAGAAAAGTTGCATACTTCCTCAGAGAACTCTATTGTTCAAATTCCTCAGCTGAAGAAAATGGCAGATGGTAAAAGGCCTCAGAAAGGAGGAAAGAAATTGGAAGTCAACACTGCATTTGAGATCCCTGATGACATTTACTCAGGGTACTGCACGCCTGATGAGGTAACCCGCGGCAAAGAAACCAAGAATGAGCGCAAAGTGCGCATACAGAGAATTGAAATAAGATGTGCACGAGAATGGAGGGAGTACAGATATGTCACTCCCAAATGTATGAAGAAATTCGCTCTTCATAATCCATGCTCAAGACCTCCTTTGGCACCTTGCCAAAGAGTTGATCCAACAAGCCTTAAACATGGTGAGGATTATGCTGACAAATGGGCCAGGCGGCAAGTTAAGTTGGCAAAGTAGGCCAAAGAAGCAGTGAAGAGATTCAACAAAGATTCTACTGCTACAGCTGCTGAGGCCACCACGAGCAAGAAGGCTATGCCCAAAAAGCCTGCTCGAAAACCGACTTCCTTAGAAATGCCCTCACAGCCAGGCTCTTCTGTGCCATCAAGGCAAATTCCTCATGTTGCCCCAGTTCCTCAAGCTGTACCAGTTCCTCGGGTTTCAAAACCCTCAGCTCCTTCGACAAAGTCCTCATCACCTGTGCATCTCGCCTCGTGCCAAAGGACCACAAGCATCTCAATTGCCTCATGAGCTTCAGCAAGTTCTTCAGTTCCTCATATGTCTTCAAAGAACCCAACTCTACTGAAGACTAAGGCCACTGCAGGACGAGGCACTAAACCAAGTCCTCATAGGAAACAAGTTGCTTTTCAAGTGCCTTCTGATGATGATGAGGCTGATGATGATGAATTGGCTGATATCGTCCAAGATAGACTGCAAAGGGCCGCTAGAGCCAAAGGTAGTATTGTGCCTCTTCTATTGGATCCAAAGAAGATCCTGGATTTCATTGACCTCTGGCACAAAGATCCAAATACTCCTCTGCCAGAGCTAAACCTCACACTTGGACAAAGTCACATGTTGATGGCATTCATTACTGAAGAAAAGTGGAAATTTGATCAAGCCAGAGCTGCCAAGAAAGCCCAGTACAAGAAGCAGCGCTATCTAAAGGATAACATTCTAAGGTTATCGCCTGAGCAACTCATTGCTATGCAATCTGGCATCAAAAAGCTCAGTGATAAATTTGATGCCTATAAGGCTGAATGGATGGGAGCCAAGGTCAGATTCGTCAAACTGGCAAAGAAATTCACCCTCAATGTTGCTGATCCATTGCACATTGAGATTCCCTCGGCTAAAGCATCTACCCAACCAACTGAAGGACATGCCAGCACCGCTGATGAAAATCAGGCTGCTGACGAAACTGCTAGCACTAGGGCTAACGAAAAACCAGTCGCTGAAGAAACTGCCAGGGCAACCACTAGTGTTGCGCCTGAAGAACAAGTCAGGACAGCTGAAGAATCTGAAGCTGTGCCTGAAGAAACTGCACAAGACAGGCCAACTGCATCAGTTGTGCCTGAAGAAATTGATCCAATTCCCTCTGCTCCGCCTGCCCCAACACCAAGCCCAATTCTTCCTTCTGCTCTGCAAGTGAAGAAAACAAAAGCTACGGAGAGAACCGCTCTGAAGCAAAGGAAAGCATCTATTTCCTCAGAATCTTCTGCACCCAAGAAGGCAAAGATTTTGACGAGCTCTATTGAGAACCCTATCGATGTTGTTCCTCTCTCAAGCATGCCATCAAAGGAACTTGTTCCTTATGGTGAAGATAATGAGATTCCTGATGAATCTGCTGACGAAGATCTCTCTACTGCTTCCATAGAGCAGATGTGTAGCGACCCGACCTCAGATGGTCAAGTCTCTATGCTCAGGTGTCATCCCTGGATCAGTAATGCTGACACCACACAGTACTTCGAAGGATTTATAACAGAGTAGCAATCACACACTTATTACATCGAATGTCTCAAAAGAGAACTTATTACAATAATATGGCTTAAGGCCATCTAATGCGATAACAGCGGAAGGCTTGGAAGATAAAGTGAGTCCATCAACTCCAACGGCATAGCTGAGCTGCACGGCAACGACCTACGAACCTTACTCCTCATCTGGAAAGTCTGCAACATAATACATTGCCGCCCGAGAATGGGTCAGCACATGGAATATGCTGGCAATGTAACACAAAAGAGCAATAACAGAATAATGCTACCACTACATGCATATTTGGCTGGTGGAAAGCTCTATGGTTACAGTTTTTGCAAAAAGCCAATTTTTTCATACAACAAAGGAATCAATTTTAATTTAACTATCATGGTAGTTCAAACATCATTTGAGAAGGTAACCCCAACTCAATGATCCCAATTAAAAGTTCTTAACAACCCAAGCAATATTAATTAAGAGTGTTGAGATACATGTGAATACTCAAGTACTAGATACTCAGAATTGTCCATAACCGGGGACACGGCTAACCATGATTAGATTGTACACTCTGCAGAGGTTTGCGCACTTTTCCCCACAAGACTCGATCGCCTCTGTTGATTTCTCGCACTACATGGTGTTTGAGAAACGGATGACCGAGACATAGTCTTTTAGAAGCATTAACTCTCTACTCCGGGCAGACCATACCAAACCTACAAACCCACTACCTGCTGATCCACCTCTTCAAGAGCTTCACGCAACTTACTCAACTATGCTAGAGCCCATAATAGCTTGCGGCTGCACACGGAAGTTTCTAGCATGAATAGACTCGGTTCCCTTTGAGCCTGGGTGGCGGTCCATAGGAGAATCACACGGTAACCCCGGGATTTCCAAAAAAACAGGCAATCACTGGATACCCCAGGTGCCTCAATCCACCCAGATGTGTATTAAAGTTGCCACCTTAAGTAAACCATTAATTAACAATCTCACATCTATCATGGATATCACTCAAACCCAATCCACATCTACGAGCATAGCATGGCAAAGATAAGCATAACGTAGAAGTAACTCCCAAGGGTTTGATAATAAACAGGGCAATAGGTTCTACCTCGGCAACTACTTCCCAATACCCACATGTTAAGGACATCCTAGTCATGCAATGTTTGAGGATTGAAACTAATGCATAAAAACTGGGTATGAAAAGAGTATGATCAATGTGTTACTTGCCATGCTGACGATCCGGGAATCCTAGAGACTCGTAGTAACACGCTTCGCACTCCGGGAATTCTATCGCAAGCAAACAATAACATACATAAGCAACAATCAAAGATGCACAAGTAGAACTCCAAATAAAAGAGTTTGACCGGAGAGTTCAACTTAAGAACTCCGCTTTGCAAAAAGAATCAAATCAAACGGAGCAACGAAACTCAAATGACAGAAGAAACAACTTCGTTTTACTAATCTGGATATAAGTCAAATTTTACAGAATAAAAATCTTGTTTGAGTTGATTATTCGGAAAGAGGGTTTCAAGATGAAACTCCAGGTGCTTGAATCGCCTGATTCCGATAAACGAGCGAAAAGATAAACAAGTTTGAATATCAGATCAGAAATCGCGATTAGAATAATCGCAGAATAAATCCGATAAAAAGAAAAACGACGAACGGCTAAACGAACGAATGTTCATTAGCAGAAACTAAACGGTGAACTCGTTCGTTAAAACGAACGAACGAACGAACGTTCGCTAAGTAAATAAACCGGGGAAAAAATAAACCGATCTATATAAAAAATGATCTAGGGTTTTTCTAAAAAAACGAAGGGTTTATTTTAAAAAAAACCGGCGGCGAGGGTTGGGTACCTCCGGCGAGGCTCGTCCGGCGGGGCGGGCGGCTCCGGCTGGTTCGGCGAGGGGCGGCGGGGCTCGGGGTGGCGGCGGCGGCGCGGGGCGACGGCGGCGGCTCGTCGGCGAGTGGCGGGGTGGTGGCGGGGTGGTGGTGTGGCGGCGGGGGCGGCGGCATATATAGGAGGGCGGGGCGGGGCGGCTTGGGGAAGGGGGCGCCCGGGTGGAGTCCGGCTCGGACTCCCTCGGCGTCCGTGCCAAGCACGGCGGCGCGTGCGGGGAAGGCGGCGGCGGCGGCTGGGCCAGCCTGCTCGGCTGGGCCTTCGGCCCAGTCGGGCGCGAGGTTATTTTTTTAAAACATTCCACCGAAGAAAAATCCCTAAAAAAATAAATAACAATCTAAAAATTCCAAAACAAGTTTTCTCCGTCTAAATAAAATATTTAGAACAAGATGAACTTTTCTTGGCCCCTATAATGCAATTTTAAATCATGCAACATTTTTCTAGGTCAAATTAAAATCCCGAATAAACTCAAATAAACTCCAAAAAATGATTTTAACATTTTTCCTCTGATATTTCAATTATTTTGGAGAAGTCATATTATCTCCCCTCATTTAATATTTTTAAATGAAATATTTTCCGGAGAGAAAATAATTAAAATCAAATCCTCGTCTTCACTATTTGATAGAAACTTCAAATATGAAAATTAGAAAATCCCCAACTCTCTCCGAAGGTCCTTGAGTTGCTTAGGATCTCGAGGATTGCAAACGAAAAACAATAAAATATGATATGCATGGACGATCTATGTATAACATGCCAAATTGGAAATTTGGGATGTTACAAACCTACCCCCCTTAAGATGAATCTCGCTCTCGAGATTCGGGTTGGCTAGAAAATAGGTGCGGGTGGTCCTTGCGAATATCCTCCTCTCGCTCCCAGGT
The DNA here is from genome assembly GCF_018294505.1 of Triticum aestivum. NCBI lineage: Eukaryota > Viridiplantae > Streptophyta > Magnoliopsida > Poales > Poaceae > Triticum > Triticum aestivum. The sequence goes on along the minus strand of NC_057798.1, from coordinate 223,687,919 downwards.
GGCTTCCTCCTCAGCATGATGACTCCACTGAACTTTGCAAAACGGGATCACCTTGTTGCGAGTGACTCGGCTATCAAACTCAAGAATCTTTACTGGTTTCTCCTCATAGGTCAGATTATTATCCAGCTGAATCACCTCCAAAGGTACTGTATCATTCAACGGTATATCGGCCATCTCCGCATGGCACTTCTTCAGCTGTGATAAGTGAAACAAATCGTGAACTCCTGACAATCCTTCTGGTAACTCCAGCTTGTAGGCAACTTCTCCCATCCGTTCCAAAATACGGTACGGTCCCACAAATCTCGGGGCTAACTTTCCCTTAACTCCAAAACATTTTACTCCCCTCAAGGGTGATACTCGTAGATAAGCTTTGTCTCCAAGTTCATAGGTTACTTCCTTGCGTTTTGAATTTGCGTAACTCTTCTATCTAGACTGAGCAATCTTTAGTCTGTCTCTGATCAGTTTAACCTTCTCCTCTGATTCCTTGATCAAATCTGGTCCAAACAACTAACGTTCTCCTACTTCATCCCACATCAATGGTGTTCTACATCTGCGTCCATACAGAGCTTCGAATGGTGCCATCTTCAAACTGGCCTGGTAACTATTGTTATAAGAAAATTCTGCGTATGGCAAATTGTCATCCCAACTAGATCCATAATCTAGCGCACAGGCTCTCAACATGTCCTCCAGAATCTGATTGACCCTCTCTGTCTGCCCATCTGTCTGCGGGTGAAAAGCTGTACTGAACTCCAATCGGGTTCCCAAAGTCTGGTGTAACTGATGCCAAAACTTTGAAGTAAAATGGGTTCCTCTATCTGATACGATGCTCCTCGAAACTCCATGTAAACATACGATCCTGGTCATATATATCTTGGCCAACTTTGCACTTGTATACGTTGTTTTCACCGGGATGAAGTGAGCTACCTTAGTCAATCGATCCACAACTACCCATATAGAATCATATCCTGCCTTGGTTCTGGGTAATCCGGTAATAAAGTCCATACCAAGTTTGTCCCACTTCCATTCGGGTATTGGCATAGGCTGTAACAGTCCTGCTGGCTTCTAATGCTCTGCCTTCACTCTCTGACATACATCGCATACGGCTACATACTCGGCAATATCCTTCTTCATTCCAGTCCACCAGAAACGTTCCTTCAAGTCCAGATACATCTTGGTGTTTCCGGGGTGAATCGAGTATGGTGAGTCATGGGCCTCCTGAAGTATCAACTTCCTGATCTCCGAATTGTTGGGAACATAAATTCGGTCCTCAAACCACAAGGTATCGTGCTCATCCTCGCGAAAACCTTTGGCTTTACCTTCGCCCATCCTCTCTCTTATCTCAGCAATCTCTTTGTCTTCCTTCTGAGCTTCTCGAATCTTGTCCAACAGTGTCGACTGAACTTCCATTGTTGCAAGAAATCCTCTTGGAACAATCTCCAACCGAAGTTCCATGATCTCCGCAGCTAACTCCTTTGGCATTCCCTTGCTCTCAAGAACATTTGCATAACTCTTCCGGCTCGATGCGTCTGCTACGACATTGGCTTTTCCTGGATGATAGTGTAGCTTCATATTGTAATCCTTTATAAGTTCCAACCATCTCCTCTGTCTGAGGTTCAACTCCTTCTGTGTGAAAATGTACTTCAAGCTCTTATGATCCGTGTACACATCACAACGGTTTCCAATAAGATAATGTCTCCAGGTCTTTAGCCCATGTACTACGGCTGCTAACTCCAAATCATGCATGGCATAGTTCAACTCGTGTGGCTTCAGTTGTCGTGAGGCATACGAAACAACCTTTCCTTCCTGCATAAGCACACATCCAAGTCCCAAGCGAGAGGCGTCACAATACACTTGAAACTCCTTATGTATATCTGGCAAGGTCAGCACTGGGGCTGTAGTTAATCGCTCCTTCAGCTCTTGAAAACTTGTCTCGCACTCCTCCGTCCATTTGAACTTAGTATCCTTCTTTAACAATTCAGTCATTGGTTTAGCAATCTTGGAAAAATTCTCAATGAATCTCCGATAATATCCTCCCAGTCCAAGAAAACTGCGGATCTCGCCAACTGAAGTGGGTGCCAACCATTCAATGACCGACTGAACCTTACTGGGATCCACTGCTATACCCTCTCCGGATATAACATGCCCAAGAAATCCAACTTCCTTCAACCAAAACTCGCACTTGCTAAATTTGGCGTATAACTGGTGTTCCCTGAGTTTCTCGAGAACCAAACGCAGGTGTTCTGCGTGCTCCTCTTCGTTCTTCGAGTATATCATAATGTCATCAATGAATACCACAACAAACTTGTCCAAATACTCCATGAACACCTTGTTCATCATACTCATGAAATAGGAAGGGGCGTTAGTCAGTCCAAATGACATGACCGTATACTCATATAATCCATACCGTGTGGTAAACGCTGTCTTGGGTATATCCTTCTCTCGGATCTTCAACTAATGGTATCCCAATCGTAGATCAATCTTTGAAAACACCTTAGCTCCTTGTAACTGATCAAACAGATCATTGATCATTGGTAAGGGATACTTGTTCTTTATTGTTACTTCATTCAGAGCTCGGTAATCAACAACCATCCTCAGGGATTTATCCTTCTTCTCCACCAAAAGTACTGGGGCTCCCCAAGGTGACGAGCTTCTACGAATGTAACCTTTCTCCAACAACTCCTTAATCTGCTTCTTAATTTCCTCCAGATCATTTGCTGGCATCCGATAGGGTCTCTTGGATATTGGTCCTTTTCCTGGCAATAGCTCTATCAAAAACTCAATGTCTCTGTCCGGTGGCATACCTGGTAACTCTTCGGGAAAAACATCCGGAAAATCCTTTACTACGGGTACTTCCTCCTGTACAACTCCCGTGAGGGCGTTTACTTGGCTCCTCCTAGGCACATGCCTAGATACATACTTAATCTTTTTTCCCTCCGGGGTAGTAAGATAAATTGACTTACTAGCACAGTCAATACTTCCTCCATACTTTGACATCCAGTCCATACCTAATATCACATCCAATCCTTGCGACTCCAAGATAATTAGGTCGGACGGAAATACATGTGTGCCAATGATTAGGGGTATTTGGGTGCACCATCTGCTAGCCATGTACTCTGATCCTGGCGAGCTCACTAAGAGGGGTGTCCTAAGGGTTTGGGTTGGTAACTAAAACTTTTCCACAAATCCCCTTGATATGTATGAATGCGATGCACCAGTATCGAAAAGAACAATAGCGGTAAATGACTGAACCAAAAACTTACCTATTACCGCGTCCGGCTGCTCTTCAACCTCCTCCACGTTAACGTGGTTCACTTGTCCTTTGTTGAATGGATTGGGCTTCTTCCCTGCGCTCCCGTTTCCATTCCCACTCTTTCCTTCAGAGCAGTCATTGGCATAGTGCCCTGTCTTCCCGCACTTGTAGCAAACAACTTGGCTTAAGTCCCTCTTTGCGGGTGTAGATGGGTTAGAGCGGTTCTGATTATTGTTGGCTCCATTCCCATTCCCGTTCTTCGCACCATTATGGTTATGCGATCCTCCTCCAGCATGGTTATGACTTCCATGGTTATGAACAAGTCCTCCCGAGTTCGGGGTCAAGCAGGGCTTCTGGTGAGCTCCTGAATTGTATTTCCCTTGCCCATACTTCCTCTTACGATTATCAATCTGCCGCTACTTCCCTTCAATCATTAGGGCCTTATCTACCAACTCCTGATAGTTGTTGAAGGTTGCTACCATCAACTGCATGCTCATCTCATCATTCAGCCCTTCCATAAACTTCTCCTGCTTCGCGGCATCTGTGGCCACATCATCAGGGGCATAACGTGATAACTTGCTAAACTCATCCACGTACTGTCCAACAGTATGGTTCCCCTGGCGTAGGTTGCGAAACTCACGCTTCTTCATCTGCATAGCTCCAGTCGAGACATGGGCAGTGCGAAAAGCCTGCTGAAACTGAGCCCATGTGACAGTGTCGGTAGAATAGGTGGCTGTGAAATTCTCCCACCATGCTGCTGCAGGTCCATCCAGTTGGTGTGCGGCAAAACGCACCTTCTCAGCATCTGTGCATCCTGCGGTGGTTAACTCCCTTCCAATACGACGTAGCCAATCAACTGCAACTATTGGCTCGATGCTACTGGAGAACACCGGCGGCTGTAACCTTAAGAAACGGGCGAGGTTATCCACTGGCGGCGGGTTGTTGTTGTTGGCATTGTTGTTATTGGCATTGCCCTGGTTCTGAACTAGCAATTGCATCAAGGCATTCTGCTGCTGGATCAACTGGGTGATCTCCGGTGGGAAAACAAACTCGGGGTCCCTCCTCGGAGGCATCTGATGGGTTTAGATGGAAGAGATTAGAATAGAAAGAGATCTAGGGGAGAAACACTACCCATATGTATATGAGGCAAACACAAGCATTTCATTCAATCAATCAAGCAAGGGCATACAAAACGTTCTAGGACTATCGCAAAAGTGCTCACTACTACTAGTTACATGGGGGAAATGCTATTATCATATGGCGGTCATCTAGAAATTTTGATCGGTGGAAGACTCCATGATGTCTGCTCCAGCTTCATCTTCGTAGTCATCATCACTTGAATCCGGATCAGTGTCATCGATGATGATGTAGTTGTCCGGACGAATGGGGTCTTCTCTCGGAACTGGTCCTCCCATAAAAATTCCGATCTTCTCAACTAGGTCGTCATTCTTCTCCAATAGGGTCTTGATTTCCTCCTCATATCCATCGCATGTAGACTTAAGTTCTTCCTCCAGCTCGATGATCCTGGTCTTCGCCTTCTTCAACTCGATCATGTCTGCGCACATCTGGTTCTCCTGACGTCGAATGTGCTGGTTTTGCTCTTGGATAAAGGCTGTGACAGATCTATCCTTCCTGGTGCTGATCATCTCCCATTGTTCATCTCGGCGCCCACATATTTGATAGGTGGTATCCTCAAGTTCCTTGTTGTAGATTTCTCCAATGCGTCCCATGGTAATATGAGCTGCCATACTCTTGCCAAGGCTCCAAGTGGGTGCTTTGAAAGAAAACTCTATGGGTTTAGAATTTGGCGAGAATGTCCTTCCTGGAACTCATACTTGAATCATCCAGCGCTCTTCTTCCGGTAGAGTGGCGTTGTTCATCCCAGTGAAGCTTGGTATTCCAATATTCAAGTACCTAGTGATTTCCTTCAGGTGGCGTCCAAAAGGTGTGTCCTCATCCGGCTGTGCAAACTTAGTCTTCATCTCCTTCATCCTAAAGAGTGGAAAAGAAGAGGGTCAGAAATGAGAAGAGAAGTGTGACATATGGTTTATCTTAGTGGTCGTGTCCTACACTCAGCGTGTGCTCTGATACCATCTTGTAGCGACCCGACCTCAGATGGTCAAGTCTCTGTGCTCAGGTGTCATCCCTGGATCAGTAATGCTGACACCACACAGTACTTCGAAGGATTTATAACAGAGTAGCAATCACACACTTATTACATCGAATGTCTCAAAAGAGAACTTATTACAATAATATGGCTTAAGACCATCTAATGCGAGAACAGCGGAAGGCTTGGAAGATAAAGTGAGTCCATCAACTCCAACGGCATAGCTGAGCTGCACGGCAACGACCTACGAACCTTACTCCTCGTCTGAAAAGTCTGCAACATAATATGTTGCAGCCCGAGAATGGGTCAGCACATGGAATATGCTGGCAATGTAACACAAAAGAGCAATAACAGAGTAATGCTACCACTACATGCATATTTGGCTGGTGGAAAGCTCTATGGTCACAGTTTTTGCAAAAAGCCAATTTTTCCCTACAACAAAGGAATCAATTTTAATTTAGCTGAAACATCATTTGAGAAGGTAACCCCAACTCAATGATCCCAATTAAAAGTTCTTAACAACCCAAGCAATATTAATTAAGAGTGTTGAGATACATGTGAATACTCAAGTACTAGATACTCAGAATTGTCCATAACCGGGGACACGGCTAACCATGATTAGATTGTACACTCTGCAGAGGTTTGCGCACTTTTCCCCACAAGACTCGATCGCCTCCGTTGATTTCTCGCACTACATGGTGTTTGAGAAACGGATGACCGAGACACAGTCTTTCAGAAGCATTAACTCTCTACTCCGGGCAGACCATACCAAACCTACAAACCCACTACCTGCTGATCCACCTCTTCAAGAGCTTCACGCAACTTACTCAACTATGCTAGAGCCCATAATAGCTTGCGGCTGCACACGGAAGTTTCTAGCATGAATAGACTCAGTTCCCTTTGAGCCTGGGTGGCGGTCCATAGGAGAATCACACGGTAACCCCGGGATTTCCAAAAAAAACAGGCAATCACTGGATACCCCAGGTGCCTCAATCCACCCAGATGTGTATTAAAGTTGCCACCTTAAGTAAACCATTAATTAACAATCTCACATCTATCATGGATATCACTCAAACCCAATCCACGTCTACGAGCATAGCATGGCAAAGATAAGCATAACGTAGAAGTAACTCCCAAGGGTTTGATAATAAACAGGGCAATAGGTTCTACCTCAGCAACTACTTCCCAATACCCACATGTTAAGGACATCCTAGTCATGCAATGTGTGAGGATTGAAACTAATGCATAAAAACTGGGTATGAAAAGAGTATGATCAATGTGTTACTTGCCTTGCTGACGATCCGGGAATCCTAGAGACTCGTAGTAACAAGCTTCGCACTCCGGGAATTCTATCGCAAACAAACAATAACATACATAAGAAACAATCAAAGATGCACAAGTAGAACTCCAAATAAAAGAGTTTGACCGAAGAGTTCAACTTAAGAACTCCGGTTTGCAAAAAGAATCAAATCAAACGGAGCAACGAAACTCAAATGACAGAAGAAACAACTTTGTTTTACTAATCTGGATCTAAGTCAAATTTTACAGAAAAAAAATCTTGTTTGAGTTGATTATTCGGAAAGAGGGTTTCGAGATGAAACTCCAGGCGCTTGAATCGCCTGATTCTGATAAACGAGCGAAAAGATAAACAAGTTTGAATATCAGATCAGAAATCGCGATTAGAATAATCGCGGAATAAATCCGATAAAAAGAAAAATGACGAACGGCTAAACGAACGAACGTTCGTTAGCAGAAACTAAACGGTGAACTTGTTCGTTAAAACAAACGGACGAACGAACGTTCGCTAAGTAAATAAACCGAGAAAAAAATAAACCGATCTATATAAAAAAAGATCTAGGGTTTTTCTAAAAAAACCGAAGGGTTTATTTTAAAAAAAATGGTGGCGAGGGTCGGGTACCTCCGGCGAGGCTCGTCTGGCGGGGCGGGCGGCTCCGGCGGGTTAGGCGAGGGGCGGCGGGGCTCGGGGTGGCGGCGGCGGCGCGGGGCGACGGCGGCGGCTCGGGCGACAGCGGATCGGGCTCCGGGGCGGCTCGGGCGACGGCGGCGGCTCGACGGCGAGTGGCGGGGTGGTGGCGGGGTGGTGGTGTGGCGGCGGGGGCGGCGGCATATATAGGAGGGCGGGACGGGGCGGCTTGGGGAAGGGGGCGCCCTGGTGGAGTCCGGCTCGGACTCCCTCGGCGTCCGTGCCAAGCACGGCGGCGCGCGCGGGGAAGGCGGCGGCGGCGGCTGGGCCGGCCTGCTCGGCTGGGCCTTCGGCCCAGTCGGGCGCGAGGTTGTTTTTTTTTTTAAACATTCCGCCGAAGAAAAATCCCTAAAAAAAATAACAATCTAAAAATTCCAAAACAAGTTTTCTCCGTCTAAATAAAATATTTAGAACAAGATGAACTTTTCTTGGTCCCTATAATGCAATTTTAAATCATGCAACATTTTTCTTGGGCAAATAAAAATCCCGAATAAACTCAAATAAACTCCAAAAAATGATTTTAACATTTTTCCTCCGATATTTCAATTATTTTGGAGAAGTCATATTATCTCCCCTCATTTAATATTTTTAAATGAAATATTTTCCAGAAAGAAAATAATTAAAATCAAATCCTCGTCTTCACTATTTGATAGAAACTTCAAATATGAAAATTAGAAAATCCCCAACTCTCTCCGAAGGTCCTTGAGTTGCTTAGGATCTCGAGGATTGCAAACGAAAAACAATAAAATATGATATGCATGGATGATCTATGTATAACATGCCAAATTGGAAATTTGGGATATTACAAGATGGATGAAGAAATTGAAGTGGATCCTATCACTTCAACTCCCCAGGTATCATCGCCAACGCCTCAGTTCACAGCTGAAGAGGCTGGCGTTGAAGAAATGGAAGAGGATGAGGATGTGGACATTGGGAGAACCACACCTGTGATGAACGATGATTTTTGGGACACTCAGCACCCCAACTCTCCTCTGTTCACACCACTCCAACAAATTCCTCAGTCCCCAGCACCAACTGAAGTTCTAATGGGCTCTGAAGAAATTCATACTACCCCTTCCATTCATGAAGAGATTCCAGCCACTAGTGTTGATTACCAAGCTGGTGAAGAAATGGTGGCCCAGGCTACTACTGAAGCAGAAGCTGATATTCCTCAGCCTGCGGCTCCGGAGATTGATATACCTGAGGTATCTTCAACTCACTGATACTCCTCAGCCAAGGCCGAAGAATCCATTCTCCAAGATTCTAAAATTCAAGGCTGATGCTTTCTTCAATGAGCATGTGTTCTTCACTGACTATAATCCATATGACTCTGCTCGTCTGAGAAGGAAGCGCTTCTGGACTGCCAGCCAAGCCAAATTCTATTCCTCAGTACTCTTTGATATGTCTCCAACGTATCTATAATTTATGAAGCATTCATGCTATTTTATTATCTGTTTTGAATGATTATGGGCTTTATTATACACTTTTATATTACTTTTGGGACTAACCTATTAACCGGAGGCCCAGCCCATATTGTTGTTTTCTTGCCTATTTCAGTGTTTCGAAGAAAAAGAATATCAAACGGAGTCCAAACGGAATGAGACCTTCAGCAGCGTTATTTTTGGAACATAAGCAATCCAGGGAGCTTGGAGTACAAGCCAGGGAAGTTTCGAGGAAGCCACGAGATAGGGGGGCGCGCCCACCCCCCTGGGCACACCCTCCACTCTCGCGGGCCCCTCAAGGTTCCCCCGACCAACTTCTTTCACCTATATATTCCATATACCCTAAAACCATTGAAGGACAAGATAGATTGGGAATTCCGCCGCCGCAAGCCTCTGTAGCCACCAAAAACCTTTCGAGGCCTGTTCTGGCACCCTGCCGAAGGGGGAATCCCTCACCGGTGGCCATCTTCATCATCCCGGCGCTCTCCATGACAAGGAGGGAATAGTTCACCCTCGGGGCTGAGGGTATGTACTAGTAGCTATGTGTTTGATCTCTCTCTCTCTCGTGTTCTCTCTATGGCACGATCTTGATGTATCGCGAGCTTTGCTATTATAGTTGGATCTTATGATGTTTCTCCCCCTCTACTCTCTTGTGATGAATTGAGTTTTCCTCTTGAAGTTATCTTATCGGATTGAGTCTTTAAGGATTTGAGAACACTTGATGTATGTCTTGCCGTGCTTATCTGTAGTGACAATGGGATATCACGTGATCCACTTGATGTATGTTTTGGTGATCAACTTGCGGGTTCCGCCCATGAACCTATGCATAAGGGTTGGCACACGTTTTCATCTTGACTCTCCGATAGAAACTTTGGGACACTCTTTGAAGTACTTTTGTGTTGGTTGAATAGATGAATCTGAGATTGTGTGATGCATATCGTATAATCATGCAAACGGATACTTGAGGTCACAATGTAGTATCTAGGTGACATTAGGGTTTTGGTTGATTTGTGTCTTAAGGTGTTATTCTAGTACGAACTCTTGAATAGATTGATCCAAAAGAATAACTTTGAGGTGGTTTCGTACCCTACCATAATCTCTTCGTTTGTTCTCCGCTATTAGTGGCTTTGGAGTGACTTTTTGTTGCATGTTGAGGGATTGTTATATGATCTATCTATGTTATTATTGTTGAGAGAACTTGCACTAGTGAAAGTATGATCCCTATGCCTTGTTTCCTACCATTGCAATACCATTTACGCTCACTTTTATCATTAGTTACCTTGTTGTTTTTATATTTTCAGATTACAAAAACCTATATCTACCATCCATATTGCACTTGTATCACCATCTCTTCGCCGAACTAGTGCACCTATACAATTTACCATTGTATTGGGTGTGTTGGGGACACAAGAGACTCTTTGTTATTTGGTTGCAGGGTTGCTTGAGATAGACCATCTTCATCCTACGCCTCCCACGGATTGATAAATCTTAGGTCATCCACTTGAGGGAAATTTGCTACTGTCCTACAAACCTCTGCACTTGGAGGCCCAACAACGTCTACAAGAAGAAAGTTGTGTAGTAGACATCAAGCTCTTTTCTGGCGCCGTTGCTGGGAGGTGAGTGCTTGAAGGTATATCTTTAGATCTTGCAATCGAATCTTTTTGTTTCTTGTTTTATCACTAGTTTAGTCTATAAAAGAAAACTACACAAAAAAATGGATTTGAGTTTGTCTCATACGCTTCGTCTTTTTAATATCTTTCGTGAGTATGATGAAAAGGAAAATTGTGCTCAAGTGCTAGAAGAAGAATGCATTCTTTGAATATCCATAGTACTTGATACTAAATCTTTGAATGATGAGCATGATTGCAATGTTGTTAGTATGAACTCTTTGAATATCCATAGTACTAATGATGATTGCACTAGTTATGATGAAAATATCTCTTATAAGCATGTCGATTTTTGTGGAGTAGATTGGGTTTGCAAGTACACACCAAATAGGGAAAATATATATTGCAAGAGGCATAAGTATTTAGAAACTAAAGGGTTGCAAGAAAGTCTTGATGTTTGTGCTGAAAAATTCAATATTTTTCGCGCTCCTTGTGAACTTTGCAATGAACGTGGTCATTTAAATCTCCAATGCAAATTGTTTCATGACCGAATCGTGTCCAAAAATTGTGATAACTTGATTACCCTTGAGCATCATAAAGATCTTAGTCTTGTTTTGGGGTATGAAGAAATGAAATGTATAACTGAGGGTATTCCAAAATTTAATCTTGATAGATTTCTTGATTTTGATCTAGAGAATATTTATTTGTATTGTGCGGTGAATTGCATTGAAAATCCTTATATTGCCAATTACCTAAAGAAAAGAAAGCAATTAGAAGATGAAGACAATACTAATGAAAGGGAAGAGACTACCCAATATCCTCCTATTATTTCTTATGATGAATCAGGTAACGAGGAGGAGCTTTCTATTCAACCAATCTCATCAATAAGGAGCTCAAAGAAAAAGGTTGAACCCACACATAATGTGAAGAATAAAAAGAAAAGAAGGAGCAACAAAGGTAAAAAGGTATCTCTCTCAAATGAAGTTGCTTCTACTACTCATTGTGATGATGATAATTGCTATACTATTGGTGCTATCCATACTATTAATGATGAGAGTGATTATGCTTATGATATGAAAAGGCCCAAGCTTGGGGAAGCTATGTTTTATGAGGATGAAATATTTTAGAACATATTTTCTGAAATTAATGTTTGTCCCAAGCTTGGGGATGCTATGTTTTATGAATATGATATTTTTAGCCTCCCAAGTTTTGATATGCAAAGTTGTTATGATGATAGCATGCCTCTTACCTATGATGATTATATTGATGAAAGTGGGTTTGGAAGAGTGTCAACTTTAGGAAGTAGTGATCCCACTATTTTGGAGGATGTTGAATCTTATTGTGATGAATATGAATGTGGATTTGGAAGAGTGTCAACTTTTTTTAGTGATGATTCCACTATCTTGGGAGAGGTTTCAATTGATTATGATGAGAACGAAGTTACTACTTATGATGATTATTGTGATGAAACTTATGCTATAAAAAGTAGTGATGATTATATTTATAAAAATTATCATGATTACCCTTTTTTTGAACATTACTCTTTTAATGTGGAAACAATTTATAGTATTGAAATCTCTTATGATACTCCCACTATTCCGAATGAGAAGAATTTTGCTTATGTGGAGAGTAGTAAAATTTCTATGCTTGTAGATCATGGAAAGAATGCTTTAGGTGATGGTTATATTGTTGAATTCATTCATGATGCTGCTGAAAATTATTATGAGGGAGGAACATATGCTTATAGGAATTGCAATAATGTCAAGTTTCCTCTCTATGTGCTTCAAGTTTTGAACTTATGCTTGTTTTGCCTTCCTATGCTAGTTGATTATTGTTCCCATAAGTTGTTTGCTCACAAAATCCCTATGCATAGGAAGTGGGTTAGGCTTAAATGTGCTAGTCATATGCTTCATGATGCTCCCGTTATGTTTCAATTCTTATCTTTTATTTGAGCATCATTGTCATCATCATGCCTAGCTAGGAAGGCATTAAAGAAAAATGCTTGTTGGGAGACAACCCAATATTTATCATTACTGTTTTTGTGTGTTCACATGATTATGCTACTCTATTAATCATGTTTTATAGGTTTTGTTTCAATAAAGTGCCAAGTGAGACCTTTAGGATAGCTTACGGTGATAGTTGTGTTGATCCTGCTGAGAATCAGAAACTTTTGCACCCAGTAAATTAGTTTTGTTAATTCACAGCAAAGTGCTTTTGATATGATTATTTTCTCTCTAGATTGGTACACAAATTTCTTAGGACTTCATAGTTTTGTAGAATTTTTGGAGTTCCATAAGTATACGTTTGATACAGATTACTACAGACTGTTCTGTTTTTGACAGATTCTGTTTTCTATGTGTTGTTTGCTTGTTTTGATGAATCTATGAGTAGTATCGTAGGGTATGAACCATAGAGAAGTTGGAATACAGTAGATATTACACCAATATGAATTTAGAATGATTTCATTACAGTACCTAAGTGGTGGTTTTATTTTCTTATACTAACGGGGCTTATGAGTTTTCTGTTGAGTTTTGTGTTGTGGAGTTTTCAAGTTTTGGGTAAAGATTCGATGGACTATGGAATAAGGAGTGGCAAGAGCCTAAGCTTGAGGATTCCCAAGGCACCCCAAGGTAATATTCAAGGACAACCAAAAGCCTAAGCTTGGGGATGCCCCGGAAGGCATCCCCTCTTTCGTCTTCGTTCAACGGTAACTTTACTTGGAGCTATATTTTTATTCACCACATGATATGTGTTTTGCTTGGAGCGTCATTTTCTCTTGTTAGTATTTGCTTGCTGTTATTTAGAATAATGTTTTGCATCTACATTTTCAATAAAAATGTCAAGGATAGCCTTTACCATGCTTATTTTGCTAGTATACATGTTGTTGTTTGAAAACAGAAAGTTTACCGCTGTTGCAAAAATTCCCTAGAAAAGTAAGAGAATGATATAATGTTCAAACCTTTTGCATAATGAGCTCTGATAAATCTTCTACTGCTTAGTATTTCTCTCATAATTTTTGGATTTAGGGAAGTATGATGAATCTTGCATTCTTTACAGACTATACTGTTTTGGCAGATTGCTGTTATGTTTGCATTGTTTGCATATGTTTGCTTGTTTAATGATTCTATTTGAGGATAGGAGTATTAAATATGAAAATACATTTAGTATGCAATGTTGAATAATAATTTTAGTGATTTTTTACAGTAGAAAATGATAAGGTTTTGCATTGGTTTATACTAACCTATCTCACAAGTTCTTGTTGAGTTTGGTGTGGATGAAGCTTTTGATAAAAAGAGAAACCATGATATGAGAGCAATTAAGGAGACACAAAAGTTCAAGCTTGGGGATGCCCAAGGCACCCCAAGATAATATTTTAAGAAGTCTCAAGCATCTAAGCTTGGGGTTGCCCCGTTAGGCATCCCACCTTTCTTCTTCAACAACTATGGGTTAGTATCGGTTGAGCCTAAGTTTTTGCTTCTTCACATGAGTTGTGCTATCCTTGCAATGTCATTTTATTTTGTTTTGATTGCTGTTTGAATACAATACCAAGATCTGAAATTATTTAAATGAGAGAGAGTCTTCACATAGTTACATAATTATTTAGCTACTCATTGATCTTCACTTATATCTTTTTGGAGTAGTTTGTCATTTACTCGTGTGCTTCACTTATATCCTATGAGTAAAGGGTTGAATGAGTTGAATGTCATAAATCTGAAATTATATATGTCTCATTTGCTTATCCCATGGGGAGTAATGACTTCACATCTAAGAAGTACAGGTTGTAAATTTATTGAAGGATAGCAAGCATTGTATTGGTCATTTGAACAATTCATGAAAGAATATTGAAGGAAGAGAGATTTCACATATAAATATACTATCTTAGACATCTTTTATAATTGTGAGCACTCATTAAGTATGACATGCTAAAGAGTTGATGTTGGACAAGGAAGACAACGTAATGGGTTATGTTTTCTCCCATCTCAGTTAAAACTAGCGGAGTGACCCGCGCATTTGCGCGGCTAGATTGACTATACGTATTGTTATATTTGTGATTATTTTTCACTGCCAACTTTATGGCCTCTTTCTCACATAATTATGTAATTTAATTTGCCACAAATTATATATCATGTTAATAGACTGTAGTCAAATGGCAAGTCTCGAGGAAACATAGTATGTGAGATCAGAAGACATATGCGAAATCATATATAGACTTCTATACCAATCTTCATATTTCCCCTCTTCGATCTTCTCCTCATCCCTTGTTCTTTACACCAATATGTCTTTGGAGAAATTCCCTTCAAGAATTATATCTAAACATGAATGGCTTCTATGTATAACAAATGTTCTCTTGTTCCACCCAAATCGATCATTGGTTGCATTCTTATTTGCCTTGGTTTCCTTGGTTAACACAATAGCTTTCCCACCTACGTATGCATCTACATAGACTCATCTTAATATGAACACACTTTTTTTTGCTAATATGAGCACACTTATCAATGTATAGTGGTATTTTTGCTTAAGGATTTTCTCTCATTCACTTCCTTCATAGCTTACTCATGTTGATTATGTCTTTATTGTTTGTAATATCTTGTCTACCAACATATGTATCCATGCATGCTCGTCTTAATAAGATTGGTTATCATTGTATATTAGTATTTTGTGCTTAAGGATTTTCTCTCATTCACTTCCTTCATAGCTTATTCATTTTGATCACGTCTTTTATTGGTTTTGTATAAATCATATTTATAATATTTTTCAATATATGAATCAGACTACTAATTACATAGTGTTTCATGAAAATTTGCATGCCCCAAATGGTACAAATGCATATATTTCCATATAAATATAATCTACTTTCATCCAAGAGCTCGACATGTACGTCTGACTCATGTTTAACAGCCAACATCAATGGTGATGTCAGCGGTATACTGAGTCGTGTTTGATGGCCGCACTTTTCGATTGTTTTCTAACATGTGTGCTTTCTGGTCAGTTTGTTATGCTTACTACCGGACACTGGACCATAGGTATTAGTTTTACTTAACCCATCTAACTATTTATAGGAATGCTCTTAACTATTTGTGCTTCATTTGATCTTGTTACAGCCCTTAACAGTCAAATGCCCACGCAAACACATATGGCCACCCCATATATACCGTCCATATCATGTGGCCCAACACTACATGTGGCTAATTCATTTTCATTTTTTATCTGTTCGAACCGTAGTTACAAAACAAAAGTAAAGTGTACAACGCAATGTTTGAGCTCCAGGCTTTTACTATTGTTCTGATTGACTTCTCTTCTCTGCTCCTAGCTCCGAATGCCAGGGGCCTGCCCAAATCATTAGCCACAATCGGTTGGTTAGTTCCGATAAGACAGGGAAAAAAGCTTTCCATATGGATATTTTTTTTCACGTGGATTCTGATTGCATGCCTTTTTTTGCGGGAGGACTCCTATAGCTTTGTTTCTATATGGAATTTTTTAGGAGTATGCAATTTGCTGTTTTTATTAGTTCCGATTGGCTGTTGATAGGATGTACATCTAATTTTTTTCTCGTAAAGTACATGCTCTTTATTTTTGTGCCAGTTATCTGTCGGATTCTAAAGAGCCGGTCATTCAGTTTGATCATACTTTCCCAAAAAAATCTGTATAGCATCTAATATATGTCGATTTTGTCCAGATAGATCCTCATAAACTTAGACTTCAAAAAAGAAGTATATAATAGATAGAAGATGGATAGCTAGATAGATAGATACGCGGAAGTGTCTTCTCATGTCTTCCAGTGCGACGGGAGCTGCGCCATTTGATCTGTGTGACTGGTCGCACATGTCATGATATAGTGTTACATGTTGTTGTCATGTCAAACGTGTGGATAATGCCATGTGAGTCGTGTGGTAGCACGGTTCCCCTGTTAGCGCATTCTATTATTACTTTAAACAACTTTAAATCTTGATCAACCACAATCAACTATGTATCTGGTGAAAACCATCGTGTAAGTTTCTTTTTGTTTTGCGAGCATGATCTACTTTTGTATGTGCTCTAGTTGGACTCAGCTTGTAAACATATTTTTCTATCCTATTTGTATCCAATCAAAATCAACATGCATCGTGTCAAATGGTTTGCTACATATTTGCGTTTATTTCCAATCGGTATTCTTCTTGTTTGCTTTCCTGCAAAAAAAACACTAATGTGTACATATGCACGTTGGTACTCTAGAAAAGGACCCTCCATACACGTTTATTTCAGATAGACGTTCATGTAGTTCGTTTTCCTAACTTTTATTTGAGTTTTTGTTTTCCTAACTAATGTGTATATATGTATGTGGATTCTCCATAGACGTTTTTTTTAAAAACCCACCAATAGACGTGTCAATGATTGGATTTATACATGCTTTATAACTTATGTAATGTTTCGTGTCTTAATATCAACCGTTACAATTAGATTTTTGATATTGTATGTGTTATAATTAATGGAGCTATTTTAGATTTTGATAGGATCGCTAGATCAACAATTTTCAATCACTATTTTTATAGGAATATGTTATACAAAATTTAGTACAGAATATGGATGTAAATCATTGATAAATATATACTATTTCCCTTGGACAACTGAAATATTATCAGTATATTAACATCTAATTTTATAAAATTCAGCAACACATATTCTTCTCACTCTATATTCATCGCTTTCAAGTGACATGTAAGATTGCATATGGTAAAAATGGTATTTTGCTCGCGATATGACATTATTATTCTTACCTGTCTAGCCCAGATACTTTTGCATATATTAGAGGTGAGAGTTTTTAAATACTGACAACATATGTTTACTTACGTGTCTTTTATTTTGAAACGAATCAGGTATTTTTTTCATAAATATTCATTTTAGATGCTTTGACGTGGTCCTTCTCATGATTATTTTTTCCATGACAACTACTTAATTAAAACGGAAGCATTTGCATGCATATTACTTTCTAGTAATTTTTATAATACCAATCATTGTAATTAGAACGCGTACCATGACTTATTACTATTTTTGCGAGAATAGAAAATAAATTATTTGCACTTAAAAGTTCAATATTTCGGGTCCAGGTCCATGACTTTTTAGAGTTAACATCCTATTGTACGCATGCTTTATTTAAATTTTCGTTGAGAAAAGGTATACTTTATTATATTTAAAAAGTATTTTGCTAATCTCCTTCCCCCCACTATATCCTTAATTTGTATATATACGTACATATCTATTTGGTAGAGCTATTTTCTTTGAACCCATATTAAACGTGAAGCATCAAGTAGGAGTCCGGAGCCTTTTTTTCTTTGTCACATTATAGGAGACCGTATGATGCTAGGAGGTTTATCTATTGGGTGGGAGTTACATACGGCCGGACGCTTCTTTTGTTTTTTTCTATTTGAACCCTTTTTTACTATATATTGGATGCTTTCCTTAGCTGGTTGTCTCGGACTCCCTTTTCTTCCTTCCTTGAAGACCCCAGACTCCCTTTTCAATAGAAAGACTTTGCATCATATACACATTGAACTACACGTGACATGTTAAACTATTTGTATATGATTTTATTTCTATGTTATGTTACATCTTTTAATCTCAGCCGTTAATATCTAGATCTTACGGTTATTATAATTTAATCTATGTGGACGAACATGATGACTTGTTTGCCTCTTGTTTTAAGTAGATAATAGATATATTGTTATGGATCATTCAAATATGTTGAGCTTGCCTTTCCCCCTCATGCTAGCCAAAATTCCTTGCACCAAGTAGAGATACTACTTGTGCTTCCAAATATCCTTAAACCCAGTTTTTGCCATGAGAGTCCACCATACCTACCTATGGATCGAGTAAGATCCTTCAAGTAAGTTGTCATCGGTGCAAGCAATAAAAATTGCTCTCTAAATATGTATGATCTATTAGTGTGAAGAAAATAAGCTTTATACGATCTTGTTATGGAAGCAATAAAAACGACGGACTGCATAATAAAGGTCCATATACAAGTGGCAATATAAAGTGACGTTCTTTTGCATTAAGATTTGTGCATCCAACCATAAAAGCGCATGACAACCTCTGCTTCCCTCTGCGAAGGGTCTATCTTTTACTTTATGTCTTTACTTTTATGCAAGAGTCAAGGTGATCTTCACCTTTCCCTTTTTGATTTTATCCTTTGGCAAGCACCTCGTGTTGAAAAGATCCTGATATATATATATCCAATTGGATGTAAGTTAGCATGAACTATTATTGTTGACATCACCCAAAGGTGAATACGTTGAGAGGCAACACTATAAGCCCCTATCTTTCTCAGTGTCCGATTAAAACTCCATAACCATAAGTATTGCGTGAGTGTTAGCAATTGTAGAAGACTATATGATAGTTGAGTATGTGGAGTTTGCTAAATCAAAGCTCTGACATAGACCCTTCCTGAAAATAGGATGAATTGTAATTGTTTGATGATTGAGAATGAAGTTTGCTAGCTTTCAAGAAAGTTTATGGTCTATGCTTTAACATGTGAATTGCTTGTTACTCGTTCGTGAGAAGTCTTATGAGATGAACTACTGTTATGACATATAATCATGATAGAAAAGGTGATTGAAATTATCATTGATCAAACTTGTGCACCTTCTAGCATTCACACTTCATAAATTCTTTCTTTTATCATTACCTACTCGAGAATGAGCAGGAATTAAGCTTGGGGATGCTGATACGTCTCCAATGTATCTATAATTTATGAAGCATTCATGCTATTTTATTATCTGTTTTAAATTATTACGGGCTTTATTATACACTTTTATATTACTTTTGGGACTAACCTATTAACCGGAGGCCCAACCCATATTGTTGTTTTCTTGCCTATTTCAGTGTTTCGAAGAAAAGGAATATCGAACAGAGTCCAAACGGAATGAAACCTTCGGCAGCATTATTTTTGGAACAGAAGCAATCCAGGGAGCTTGGAGTACAAGCCAGGGAAGTTTCAAGGAAGCCACGAGATAGGGGGGCGCGCCTACCCCCCTGGGCGCGCCCTCCACTCTCGTGGGCCCCTCGAGGCTCCACTGACCGACTTCTTTCGCCTATATATTCCCATATACCCTAAAACCATCGAAGGGCAAGATAGATCGGGAGTTCCGCCATCGCAAGCCTCTGTAGCCACCAAAAACCTTTCAGGAGCCTGTTCCGGCACCCTGCCGGAGGGGGAATCCCTCACCGGTGGCCATCTTCATCATCCCGGCGCTCTCCATGACAAGGAGGGAATAGTTCACCCTCGGGGCTGAGGGTATGTACCAGTAGCTATGTGTTTGATCTCTCTCTCTCGTGTTCTCTCTATGGCACGATCTTGATGTATCGCGAGCTCTGCTATTATAGTTGGATCTTATGATGTTTCTCCCCCTCTACTCTCTTGTGATGAATTGAGTTTTCCTCTTGAAGTTATCCTATCGGATTGAGTCTTTAAGGATTCGAGAACACTTGATGTATGTCTTGCCGTGCTTATCTGTGGTGACAATGGGATATCACGTGATCCACTTGATGTATGTTTTGGTGATCAACTTGCGGGTTCCGCCCATGAACCTATGCATAACGGTTGGCACACATTTTCGTCTTGACTCTCCGGTAGAAACTTTGGGACACTCTTTGAAGTACTTTTGTGTTGGTTGAATAGATGAATCTGAGATTGTATGATGCATATCGTATAATCATGCCCACGGATACTTGAGGTGACAATGGAGTATCTAGGTGACATTAGGGTTTTGGTTGATTTGTGTCTTAAGGTGTTATTCTAGTACGAACTCTTGACTAGATTGATCCTAAAGAATGACTTTGAGGTGGTTTCGTACCCTACCATAATCTCTTCATTTGTTCACCGCTATTAGTGGCTTTGGAGTGACTCTTTGTTGCATGTTGAGGGATTGTTATATGACCTATCTATGTTATTATTGTTGAGAGAACTTGCACTAGTGAAAGTATGAACCCTATGCCTTGTTTCCTACCATTGCAATACCGTTGACGCTCACTTTTATCATTAGTTACCTTGCTGTTTTTATATTTTCAGATTACAAGAACCTATATCTACCATCCATATTGCACTTGTATCACCATCTCTTCGCTAAACTAGTGCACCTATACAATTTACCATTGTATTGGGTGTGTTGGGGACACAAGAGACTCTTTGTTATTTGGTTGCAGGGTTGCTTGAGAGAGACCATCTTCATCCTACGCCTCACACGGATTGATAAACCTTAGGTCATCCACTTGAGGGAAATTTGCTACTGTCCTACAAACCTCTGCACTTGGAGGCCCAACAACATCTACAAGAAGAAGGTTGTGTAGTAGACATCACTCTTCAACAAAGACAAAGTCTTCGACCATGAGCATATTACTCATGTTGATATGGAATCACTGCCTTGCTTCACACCAGTCCTCGCAGCTATTCATGATGCTGGACTGCTTAACTTCTGCACGGACATCTGTGATTGGAATGAAGAACTCATTCTTCAGTTCTATGTGACGCTGCACATCACTAGCAATGCAGAAGATGTGAACTCTATAAGGCACCGACAACCGAATTGCTTCGTGCCATGCCCGTTAGTCCTCCCCCAGAAGGTGCGCGTCTCATCTATTCTGAAACTGAACCGTCTGATCATTTTATGCAAGTTCTGATGAAGCCTTTGAAGCCTGGTCAAGCCTCAAGGACAAAGTTCCTTGTGAAGGAATTGCAATATGTGCCAAGCACAGTATACCGCATTCTGACCAAGACTCTGAGTCCTATCAAAGGCCACGACTCAAATGATGAAGAAGTTGTTGGCATCATGAAGAATCTGCTTTTCAATATCATGCACGCTATTCCAGTGAACTACCATGACTTCTTCATGAGGACTTTGGCAAATGTTGCGATGTCTCCTTTTGAGTTGAAGCCTTATGCTCCTTGGATTATGAGATTCCTCATCTCAAGGTCTTCACTCAACTACAAAGCTGATACACTCAACCCTGGCAGTTACTTGCCCCCAATTGAAGTCCTCAAGCGGACATTTTCCTTAGCTGATGAAAAGGGCAAGGCCACTGCAATTATTGATGAGGGCAGTCGACCATTGGATGGACAGTCCGCAAAGCTGCCTCATATTCCACCAATGATGACTCTGCTACTCATGACTCTGCCACCAATGCCTCAAAGCAAAGTCCTCAGGCCACAGCTCCAAGGGTGATGACTGATCGTGAGCTTCTCCTCAGTCTTCATCAGAAGGTGGATCGCAATCATAAATGGGTCAAACGTCAGTTTGGTTCAATTCTTCACAACATGACTGCCACATATAATTCAGTGAAGAAGAACTACTACTACCTTAATGAAGTTTTTGATTGCACCTGGGCAGTCCTGACTCATCTCTACGGTGATGAAGATCTCAAGCAGATGAGCTTCAAGCAGGACTTCGGCTGGTCTAAGCCTCCTCCGAAGAAATTCAAGAAGGTCGAAATTCCTCCTTTGGTGCCCAGCTCATATTCCTCATCTCATGAGACTGATGAAAATGAAGATTTGGACGACACTGCGGCAGGCCCTACCCCAACAACCGACCCCAACAACGCTGGCGCTCCTCCATCAACCTCGTGATGATATTCTTCAGGGGAGTTAGTCCTCATTTTTCGTCCCTTTTGTTCATTTTATGACAAAGGGGGAGAAATTTGAGTTAGTCTTCAAGCGGGTCTATCTTTATGGGCCTTTTTTGTTAAGTTGCAACTCTCGCTCTTCTGAAGTGTTTGTTGAATGAGTTGTAAACTTAAGTCCGATGGTGACCTGATACTTTTGCTCTATTTTTTTCTGCATGCTATTTCCTCATATATGCTATGCACGCATGCTGAATTACATCGGTCACCATATTTCATCATGCATTTCAAATTCTTAACTCCATATGTTAAATGCATGTATGAATTACAAGATATAGGGGGAGTTCTCCATGATTCTACTCTTAAAATGTGCATTGCTTCAAAAGAAAATTCCTCACTATGCACATCCTCAGGGGGAGTTCTTCTATATCTTGCAATCAAATTCCTCAATATTGAGCACTTTCAATTCATATGTTTATCCCCGTTGAAAACTTAACCTATATTGTCATCAATTACCAAAAAGGGGGAGATTGTAAGTGCATCTAGTGCCCCTTAGTGATTTTGGTGTATTGAAGACTTATAGGTTAAGGGACTAATGTGTTTGTGAGTGTACACAGGATCTATAAGTCAATGAGGAGTTTGATATTTACAGTGAAAGTCGACCCCTAAAAATGAATGTCTTTGAGTGAAGACTTTAGTTCTCCTGAAGACTTTGAAAGTGAAGAAATTTGTGTGACCTTGAAGACTTGGATATTTATGCGAGGAATCTGAAGCGTGAAGACTTTTGTTTTCGTAGTTTCATTTTCTCTTTCTTGAGTCATAGGAAACACCGTACTGTTAAAGGGGGTCGAGGTAATACTAAGGAAACTGATTTCCAAGTGATGCTCATCTCAAAATCCTACACCTACCAAATCCTTCGAGTGAAGCAATTGGAAATCTCATATCAGTTCAGTTAATTTCTTCAGTGACAGATACGAAGATCTTCTGGTCTCTAAGGAATTTGTTCTGACTGAGGAGTTAGGAATTCGCCGGTGCGAATTGCCTACACAATGAGGAACATGATAGCCCGGAGTAATTCGAACCTCAAATCCGACCGTTGCTGTGCCGCGCGCCACCTGTCCCGAAATATCCTACCACCTAACGGTCATATCAGCCAAGGGAATTTATATCTTATCATGTCGGGCTGCTCCCTAGGCTATAAATAGCCGCCCCCTACAACCACTAGCTGGTTGGCTGCTCCTAAAGAAACTGACACTTGTCATTTGAGAGCATCCCATCCTCTAGGAATTTGAGCGAAAATCATCAAGTGAGGAAAACCCAAATCCCAAACCCAAACCTACAAACCCCAAAGTGATTGAGCATCACTGAAGAGATTGTTCCTGTGTGGAACCGACGCTTGCTACCTTTGAGGACTGTGTATCCTCCAGACGGTTAGGCGTCATGGTTTGAGCATCCAAGAGGAATTGTGGATTCTCGAGTGATCAAGTCTGTGAAGGTTTGGAAGTCACCTGTGAATACTTACCACTACTGTTGGGCGAGGTCTGTGTGATCTTAGCTCAAGGAGAATACGGTGAGGACTGTGTGTCCGGGACTATGTGTCCTCGAGTTTAAATACTCAGCCGCTCCAACTAGACATACAATTGTCACAACAGTTGGAACTGGTCTACCAAATCATTGTCTTCACCAAGCCTACTAGTTCTATTTCCTCAACCCTTTCATTTCCTCAGTTATGTGTTGATGAACCTGATCATTACTATTTGAAGACTTTGAATGAAGACTTTCTCTAATTCCTCAATCCTATTTCTTTAGTCAGTTTGTCTTCGTCCTGCTTATCATGTGTTTACACTTTCTGTACTCTGTGTTTTGTATTTCATTTCATCATGATGACTATGTTGTTGCTCTGTTATGCTTATACCTGAGTACTTATTCCTCTCCAAGTAGTTCTTCGCTTAGGAATTTCCTCACCCTGAAATTCCTCAGTGAAGAATTCATAAAAATCGCCTATTCACCCACCCTCTAGTCGACGTAACGCACGTTCAATAACACCTCTATTAAGATGCTTAAAGAATTTATTTTTCTGAGGTTTGGAGTCCCTAGATAGTTAATGATTGATGGTGGTTCAGGTTTTATTCATGGTGCTTTTCGTAAAAATCTTGCTAAGTATGATGTTAATCATAGAATTGCATCTCCATACCACCCACAGTATAGTGATCAAGTAGAACCGAGCAATAGAGAGATTAAATTAATTTTGCAAAAGACTGTTAATAGATCTAGAAAGAATTGGTCCAAGAAACTTAATGATGCATTATGGGCCTATAGAACTGCATATAAAAATCCTATGGGTATGTCTCCGTATAAAATGGTTTATGGAAAAGCATGTCACTTACCTCTCGAACTAGAACATAAGGCATATTGGGCCATTAAAGAGCTCAATTATGATTTCAAACTTGCTGGTGAGAAGACTATTTGACATTAGCTCACTCGATGAGTGGAGAACCCAGGCCTATGAGAATGCCAAACTGTTTAAAGAAAAGGTTAAAAGATGGCATGACAAAAGGATACAAAAGCATGAGTTTAATGTAGGTGATTATGTTTTGTTATACAACTCTCGTTTAAGATTTTTTGCAGGAAAACTCCTCTCTAAATGGGAAGGTACTTATGTTATCGAGGAGGTCTATCGTTCCGCTGCCATAAAAATCAACAGCTTTGAAGGCACAAATCCAAAGGTGGTGAACGGTCAAAGAATCAAAATGTATATCTCAGGTAATCCCATAAATGTTGAAACCAATGTTATTGACACCGTAACCCCGGAGGAGTACATAAGGGACACTTTCCAGAATGTTTCAGACTCTGAAAAGGAATAGGTATGTGGTACAGTAAGTAAACCGACTCCAAAATAGTTCTAATAGCAATTTTTCTCCGTTTTGGAATACTTAAGAAAATAGGAAAATAAGTAGTCCGGAAAGGACATGAGGCATCTGCGAGGGTGGAGGGTGCGCCCCCCTGCCTCGTGGACACCTCGAGTGCCCCCCGGACTCCGTTTTCTTGCACGATGCTTCTTTTGGTCGGTAAAAGTTCATTATATAATATCCCGAAGGTTTTGACCACCGTACCACAACAAAATCCTTTGTTTTTGTTTTGAGTTGTTTCTGCCGCAGATTAGATCAAGATGTCTTCTCAAGAGTCAGTCGGGGAGAGCCGGGTATCTCACCCGACACCGTGGCCAAAAGCAAACAGCGATGCCGATCACTTTGGGCCATACACTGAGGAAGAGAACCGTATCCTAAGGCGCATCATTGCCAAAAATATCACATCACTACCTCCGAAGAAAGAGACATAAATACATGGGTATGGGCACTCCCCTTGGCAACTGCCAAGCTTGGGGGAGGTGCCCTGGTATCGTATCACCATCACACTTCTATCTTTACCATTTTTCTTAGTTCGATCCTTTTGGTTATATCTTGATCTAGTAGAATAAAGTCTAGTATGATCTAGCTTTGAGTTTGTGTGTTGATCTTTATCTATGTAATCGAGTCCGTGAGCTATATATAATAAAGATTAGTCTTGCGTCGAGGGCTTGGTTATCTTGCTATGATCTTGAGGGAATAAAAGAAAAAAGAAAGAATAAAAAGAAATAAAGAGATCATATTGATCTTATGGAGAGTAATGACTTCACATATAAAGAGTATGATGAATAAAAGTTGTTGGTAGTTGACAAACATAGTTTTGGTCATTGTTGCAATTAATAGGAAGTAATAAAGAAATAGAGGTTTTCACATATAAATATACTATCTTGGACATCTTTTATGATTGTGAGCACTCATTAAAATATGACATGCTAAAAAGTTGATGTTGGAAAAGGAATACAACGTAACGGGTTATGCTTTCTTATATCCGAAATAAATTATATTGTCATGGATCATCCAACATGTTGAGCTTGCCTTTCCCCTCATGCTAACCAAATTCTTTGCACCAAGTAGAGTTACTACTTGTGCTTCCAAATATCCTTAAACCCAGTTTTGCCATGAGAGTCTACCATATCTACCTATGGATTGAGTAAGATCCTTATGAAGAAAATATGCCCTAGAGGCAATAATAAAGTTTTTATTTATATTTCCTTATATCATGATAAATTTTTATTATTCATGCTAGAATTGTACTAACCGGAAACATAATACATGTGTGAATACATAGACAAACAGAGTGTCACTAGTATGCCTCTACTTAACTAGCTCGTTGATCAAAGATGGTTAAGTTTCCTGGCCATAGACATGAGTTGTCATTTGATAAACGAGATCACATCATTAGGAGAATGATGTGATTGACTTGACCCATTCCGTTAGCTTAGCACTTGATCGATTTAGTTTACTGCTATTGCTTTGTTCATGACTTATACATGTTCCTATGACTATGAGATTATGCAACTCCCGATTACCGGAGGAACACTTTGTGTGCTACCAAACGTCACAACGTAACTGGGTGATTATAAAGGTGCTCTATAGGTGTCTCCAATGGTACTTGTTGAGTTGGCATAGATCGAGATTAGGATTTGTCACTCCATGTTTCGGAGAGGTATCTCTGGGCCCTCTCGGTAATGCACATCACTATAAGCCTTGCAAGCAATGTGACTAATGAGTTAGTTGTGGGATGATGCATTACGGAACGAGTAAAGAGACTTGCCGGTAACGAGATTGAACTAGGTATTGAGATACCAACGATCAAATCTCGGGCAAGTAACATACCGATTACAAGGGAACAACGTATGTTGTTATGCAATTTGACCGATAAAGATCTTCGTAGAATATGTGGGAGCCAATATGAGCATCCAAGTTCCACTATTGGTTATTGACCGAAGAGGTGTCTCGGTCATGTCTACATAATTCTCGAACCCGTAGGGTCCGCACGCTTAACGTTCGGTAACAATCAGTATTATGAGTTTATGTGTTTTGATGTACTGAAGGTAGTTCAGAGTCCCGGATATGATCACGGACATGACGAGGAGTCTCGATGTCGAGACATAAAGATTGATATATTGGATGACTATGTTTGAACTTCTGAAGGGTTCCGGGCAAGTTCGGACATATACCGGAGTACCGAGGGGTTACCGGAACCCCCCGGGGAGTGTAATGGGCCTATTGGGCCTTAGTGGAGAAGAGGAGGGGCGGCCAGGGCAGGCCGCGCGCCCCCTCCCCCTTTAGTCCGAATTGGACAAGGAGGGGGCGACGCCCCCCTTTCCTTGCTCCTCTGTCCTTCCCTTCCCCCTTCTCCTACTCCTATTAGGAAAGAAGGAGTCCTACTCCCGATGGGAGTAGGACTCCCCTTGGTGCGCCCTCCTCCTTGGCCGGCTGCCTCCCCCCTAGCTCCTTTATATACGGGGGCAGGGGGGCACCCCAAGGCATACAAGTTGATCATTGATCTATTAGCCTTGTGTGGTGCCCCCCTCCACCATAATCCACCTCGATCATTTCGTACCGGTGCTTCGGCGAAGCCTGCGTCGGTAGCTTCATCAACACCGTCATCATGCCGTCGTGCTGATGGAACTCTCCCTCGAAGCTCTACTGGATCGTGAGTTCATGGGATGTCACCGAGCTGAACGTGTGCAGATCGCGCAGGTGTCGTACGTTCGGTACTAGGATCGGTCAATGGTGAAGACGTACGACTACATCAACCGCGTTGTCATAACGCTTCCGCTTACGGTCTATGAGGGTACGTGGACGACACTCTCCCCTCTCATTGCTATGCATCACCATGATCTTGCGTGTGCGTAGGAAATTTTTGGAAATTACTATGTTCCCCAACAGTGGCATCCGAGCCAGGTTTATGCATAGATGTTATATGCATGAGTAGAACACAGGTGAGTTGTGGGCGATACAAGTCATACTGCTTACCAGCATATCATACTTTGATTCAGCGGTATTGTTGGATGAAGCGGCCCGGACCGACATTACACATACGCTTACGCGAGACTGGTTCTACCGACGTGCTTCGCACACAGGTGGCTGGCGGGTGTCAGTTTCTCCAACTTTAGTTGAATCGAGTGTGGCTACGCCCGGTCCTTGTGAAGGTTAAAACAGCACATACTTTACGAACTATCGTTGTGGTTTTGATGCGTAGGTAAGAAAGGTTCTTGCTCAGCCCATAGCAGCCACGTAAAACTTGCAACAACAAAGTAGAGGACGTCTAACTTGTTTTTGCAGGGCATGTTGTGATGTGATATGGTCAAGACATGATGCAATATTTTATTGTATGAGATGATCATGTTTTGTAACAGAGTTATCGGCAACTGGCAGGAGCCATATGGTTGTCGCTTTATTGTATGAAATGCAATCGCCATGTAATTGCTTTAGTTTATCACTAAGCGGTAGCAATAGATGTAGAAGCAATAGTTGGCAAGACGACAACGATGCTATGATGGAGATCAAGATGTCGTGCCGGTGATGATGGTGATCATGACCGTGCTTTGGAGATGGAGATCAAAGGCACAAGATGATGATGGCCACATCATATCACTTATATTGATTGCATGTGATGTTTATCTTTTACGCATCTTATTTTGCTTTGATTGAGGGTAGCATTATAAGATGATCTCTCACTGAATTTCAAGGTATAAGTGTTCTCCCTGAGTATGCACCGTTGCCAAAGTTCGTCGTGCTGAGACACCACATGATGATCGGGTGTGATAAGCTCTACGTTCACATACAACGAGTGCAAGCCAGTTTTGCACACACAGAAATACTCGGGTTAAACTTGACGAGCCTAGCATATGCAGATATGGCCTCGGAACACTGAGACCGAAAGGTCGAGTGTGAATCATATAGTAGATATGATCAACATAGAGATGCTCACCATTGAAGACTACTCCATTTCTCGTGATGATCGGACATGGTTTAGTTGATATGGATCACGTGATCACTTAGAAGATTAGAGGGATATCTATCTTAGTGGGAGTTCTTAAGTAATTTGATTAATTGAAACTTTAATTTATCATTAACTTAGTCCTGGTAGTATTAGCATATCTATGTTGAAGATCAATAGCTCGTGTTTAGCTCCCCTGTTTTATTTTCTATATGTTCCTAGAGAAAACTAAGTTGAAAGATGTTAGTAGCAATGATGCGGATTGGATCCGTGATCTCAGGATTATCCTCATTGCTGCACAGAAGAATTATGTCCTTGATGCACCGCTAGGTGACAGATCGATTGCAGGAGCAGATGTAGACGTTATGAACGTTTGGCAAGCTCGATATGATGACTACTTGATAGTTCAGTGCACCATGATTTACAGCTTAGAATCGAGGCTTCAAAGACGTTTTTGAAATGCCATGCAGCATATGAGATGTTCCAAGAGTTGAAATTAGTATTTCAGACTCATGCCCATGTCGAAAGGTATGAGACCTTTGACAAGTACTTTGCCTACAAGATGGAGGAGAATAGCTCGGCTAGTGAGCATGTGCTCAGAATGTCTGAGTAATACAATCATTTGAATCAAGTGGGAGTTAATCTTCCAGATAAGATAGTGATTGACAGAGTTCTCTAGTCACTATCACCAAGTTACTAGAACTTCGTGATGAACTATAATATGCAAGGGATAACGGAAACGATTCCCAAAGCTCTTCGTGATGCTAAAATCGACGAAGGTAGAAATCAAGAAAAGCATCAAGTGTTGATGGTTGACAAGACCACTAGTTTCAAGAAAAAGGCAGAGGGAAAAAGGGGGAACTTCAAGAAGAACGGCAAGCAAGTTGCTGCTCAAGTGAAGAAGCCCAAGTCTGGACTAAAGCCTGAAACTGAGTGCTTCTACTGCAAAGGAAATGGTCACTGGAAGCGGAAATGCCCTGAATATTTGGTGGATAAGAAGGATGGCAAAGTGAACAAGGGTATATTTGATATACAGGTTATTGATGTGTACCTTACTAGTATTTGTAGTAGCCCCTGGGTATTTGATACTTGTTCGGTTGCTAAAAATTAATAACTCGAAACAAGAGTTACAGAATAAACAGAGACTAGTTGAGGGTGAGGTGATGATGTGTGTTGGAAGTGGTTCCAAGATTGATATGATCATCATCACACACTCCCAATACTTTCGGGATTAGTGTTAAACCTAAATAAATGTTATTTGGCATTTGCGTTGAGCATGAATATGATTTGATCATGTTTATTGCAATACAGTTATTCATTTAAAGTTAGAGAATAATTGTTGTTCTGTTTACATGAATAAAACCTTCAATGGTCATACACCCAATGAAAATAGTTTGTTGGATCTCAATCGTAGTGATACACATATTCATAATATTGATGCCAAAAGATGCAAAGTTGATAATGATAGTGCAACTTATTTGTGGCACTGCCGTTTGGGTCATATTGGTGTAAAGCGCATGAAGAAACTCCATAAAGATGGATTTTTGGAATCACTTGGTTATGAATCATTTGATGCTTGCGAACCGTGCCTTTTGGGCAAGATGACTAAAAATCTGTTCTCTGGAACAATGGAACGAGCTACTGACTTGTTGGAAATAACACATACCGATGTATGCGGTCCAATGAGTGTTGATGCTCGTTGCAGGTATCGTTATTTTCTGACCTTCACAGATGATTTGAGCAGATATGAGTATATCTACTTAATGAAGCACAAGTCTGAAACATTTGAAAAGTTCAAAGAATTTCAGAGTGAAGTGGAGAATCATCATAACAAGAAAATAAAGTTTCTACAATCTGATCGTAGAGGAGAATATTTGAGTTACGAGTTTGGCCTTCATTTAAAAACAATGTGGAATAGTTTCACAGCTCACGCCACATGGAACATCACAGTGTAATGGTGTGTCTGAACGTCGTAACC
Source organism: Triticum aestivum (assembly GCF_018294505.1). Lineage (NCBI taxonomy): Eukaryota > Viridiplantae > Streptophyta > Magnoliopsida > Poales > Poaceae > Triticum > Triticum aestivum. Next base: position 223,657,107 of record NC_057798.1, on the reverse strand, counting down.
GCACTTTATTAGATATGGTGCGATCTATGATGTATCTTACCGATTTACCACTATTGTTTTGGGGTTATGCATTGGAGACAGCTGCATTCACTTTAAATAGGGCACCATCAAAATCCGTTAAGACGACGCCTTATAACTGTGGTTTGGCAAGAAACCAAAGTTATCGTTTCTTAAAGTTTGGGGCTATAATGCTTATGTGAAAAGGTTTCAACCTGGTAAGCTCGAACCCAAATCGGAGAAGTGCGTCTTCATAGAATACCCAAAGAAGACTGCTGGGTACACCTTCTATCACATATCCGAAGGCAAGATCTTTGTTGCTAAGAATGGATCCTTTCTGGAGAAGGAGTTTTATCTCGAAAGAAGTGAGTGGGAGGAAAGTAGAACTTGATGAGGTAACTGTACCTGCTCCCTTATTGGAAAGTAGTTCATCACAGAAATCTGTTCCTGTGATTCCTACACCAATTAGTGAGGAAGCTAATGACGATGATCATGTAACTTCAGATCAAGTTACTACCAAACCCCGTAGGTCAACCAGAGTAAGATCCGCACCAGAGTGGTACGATAATCGTGTTCTGGAGGTCATGTTACTTGACCATGATGAACCTACGAACTATGAGGAAGCGATGATGAGCCCAGATTCCGCGAAATGGCTTGAGGCCATGAAATCTAAGATGGGATCCATGTATGAGAACAAAGTGTGGACTTTGATTGACTTGCCTGATGATCGGCGAGCCATAGAAAGTAAATGAATCTTGAAGAGGAAGACAGACGCTGATAGTAGTGTTACTATCTACAAAGCTCGACTTGTCTCAAAAAGTTTTTCGACAAGTTCAAGGTGTTGAATACGACGAGATTTTCTCACTCGTATAGATGCTTAAGTCTGTCCGAATCATGTTAGCAATTGCCACATTTTATGAAATCTAGCAAATGGATGTCAAAACTGCATTCCTTAATGGATTTATTAAAGAAGAGTTGTATATGATGCAACCAGAAGGTTTTGTCAATCCTAAAGGTGCTAACAAAGTGTGCAAGCTCCAGTGATCCATCTATGGACTGGTGCAAGCATCTCGGAGTTGGAATATACGCTTTGATGAGTTGAGCAAAGCATATAGTTTTATACAGAGTTGCGGTGAAGCCTGTATTTACAGGAAAGTGAGTGGGAGCACTACAGCCTTTCTGATAAGTATATGTGATTGACATATAGTTAATCAAAAATAATGTAGAATTTTCTGGAAAGCATAAAGGAGTGTTTGAAAGGAGTTTTTGAAAGAAAGACCTCGGTGAAGCTGCTTACACATTGAGCATCAAGATCTATAGAGATAGATCAAGACGCATTTTTCAATGAGTACATACCTTGATAAGATTTTGAAGTAGTTCAAAATGGAACAGTAAAAGAAGGAGTTCTTGCCTGTGTTGCAAAGGTGTGAAGTTGAGTAAGACTCAAAACCCGACCATGGTAGAAAATAGAAAGAGAATGAAAAGTCATTCCCTATGCCTCAGTCATGGGTTCTATAAAGTATGCTATGTTGTGTACCAGACCTATTGTATACCTTGCTCTAAGTTTGGCAAGGGAGTACAATTTTGATCTAGGAGTAGATCACTGGACAACAGTCAAGAATATCCTTAGTGAGGACTAAGGAAATGTTTCTCGATTATGGGGGTGATAAAAGAGTTCGTCGTAAAGAGTTACATCGGTGCAAGATTTTACACCGATCCAGATGACTCTAAGTCTCAATCTGGATACATATTGAAAGTGGGAGCAATTAGCTAGAGTAGCTCCATGTAGAGCATTGTAGACATAGAATATTTGCAAAATACATACGGCTCTGAATGTGACAGACCTGTTGACTAAACTTCTCTCATGAGCAAAACATGATCTTACCTTAGTACTCTTTGGGTGTTAATCACGTAGCAAAGTGAACTAGATTATTGACTCTAGTAAACCCTTCGGGTGTTGGTCACATGACGATGTGAACTATGGGTGTTAATCACATACAGATGTGAATATTGGTGTTAAATCACATGGTCATGTGAACTAGATTATTGACTCTAGTGCAAGTGGGAGACTGAAGGAAATATGCCCTAGAGGCAATAATAAAGTTGTTATTTATATTTCCTTATATCATGATAAATGTTTATTATTCATGCTAGAATTGTATTAGCCGGAAACATAATACATGTGTGAATACATAGACAAACAGAGTGTCACTAGTATGCCTCTACTTAACTAGCTTGTTGATCAAAGATGGTTAAGTTTCCTGGCCATAGACATGAGTTGCCATTTGATAAACGAGATCACATCATTAGGAGAATGATATGATTGACTTGACCCATTCCGTTAGCTTAGCACTTGATCAATTTAGTTTACTCATATTGCTTTCTTCATGACTTATACATGTTCCTATGACTATGAGATTATGCAACTCCCGATTACCGGAGGAACACTTTGTGTGCTACGAAACGTCACAATGTAACTAGGTGATTATAAAGGTGCTCAGGTGTCTCCAATGGTACTTGTTGAGTTGGCATAGATCGAGATTAGGATTTGTCACTCTGTGATTCGAAGAGGTATCTCTGGGCCCTCTTGGTAATGCACATCACTATAAGCCTTGCAAGCAATGTGACTAATGAGTTAGTTGCGGGATGATGCATTACAAAACGAGTAAAGAGACTTGCTGGTAACGAGATTGAAGTAGGTATTGAGATACCGACGATCGAATCTCAGTCAAGTAACATACTGATGAAAAAGGGAACGACGTATGTTGTTATGCGATTTGACCGATAAAGATCTTCGTAGAATATGTGGGCTATCGGAGCCCGGTGGGAGTAGGACTCCCCCCTTGGCGTGCCCTCCTCCTTCGTCGGCCGCCTCCCCCCTAGCTCCTTTATATACGGGGGCAGGGGTGTCGTGGTTCTAAGTCTGACAGTAGAATGGGGGGTAGGTATGAAGAGGCAAGATCCTAGCTATGGAGCAGTTGTAAACACAAGAGATGTACGAGTTCAGGCCCTTCTCGGAGGAAGTAACAGCCCTACGTCTCGGAGCCCGGAGGCAGTCGAGTGGATTATGTGTGTATGGATTACAGGGGTGCGAACCCTTTACACTGAGGAGGGGGGTCCGCACACTTAACATTCGGTGACGATCGATATTATGAGTTTATGTGTTTTGATGTACCAAAGGTAGTTTGGAGTCCCGAATATGATCACGGACATGACGAGGAGTCTCGAAATGGTCGAGACATAAAGATCGATATATTGGATGACAATGTTTGAACTTTGGAAGGGTTCCGGGCAAGTTCGGACATATACCGGAGTACCGGGGGGTTACGGGAACCCCCCGGGGAGTGTAATGGGCCTATTGGGCCTTAGTGGAGAAGAGGATGGGCGGCCAGGGCAGGCCGGGCACCCCCTCCCCCTCTAGACCGAATTGGACAAGGAGGGGGGCGCCCCCCTTTCCTTCCTCCTCTCTCCTTCCCTTCCCCTTCTCCTACTCCTACTAGGAAAGAAGGAGTCCTACTCCCGGTGGGAGTAGGACTCCCCCCTTGGCGTGCCCTCCTCCTTCGTCGGCCGCCTCCCCCCTAGCTCCTTTATATACGGGGGCAGGGGTGTCGTGGTTCTAAGTCTGACAGTAGAATGGGGGGTAGGTATGAAGAGGCAAGATCCTAGCTATGGAGCAGTTGTAAACACAAGAGATGTACGAGTTCAGGCCCTTCTCGGAGGAAGTAACAGCCCTACGTCTCGGAGCCCGGAGGCAGTCGAGTGGATTATGTGTGTATGGATTACAGGGGTGCGAACCCTTTACACTGAGGAGGGGGGTGGCTTATATAGTGTGTGCCAGACCCCTCCGGCCCTCAGTAATGCGGGGTTTAAAGTACATTAAGTCTAGGCGTTACTGGTAACGCCTTACATAAAGTGTCCTAAATGCCATAAAGACTACTTAATTACAGACCATTTGGATGCAGAGTGCCTCTTGATCTCCTGATGGTCGAGTGAGTCTTCATGGTCGAGTCCTTCGAGTCCGTCGAGTGAAGTCCCTCTTGGTCGACTGGAAGGCAGTTTCTTCTGAGAGTGTCCTTGGGTAGGGTACTTAGATCATGTCTATGACCCTACCCTAGGTACATGACTTCATCATTAGCCCCCGAATGGATCAAGGTTTGAGTGAGGAAGGAGTTGATATTATTTCCGACCTGCTTTTGCGTTCTGGATATGTATCATCTTGGACCAATAATCTCTTCGTTGATAACAACAACTTTTCTTCAGTCGCCTTCATCCATTCTTTTCTCTCGTCGAGTGAACTTTTGAACTTAGTAATTTCCGAGCGACGGATCGCAGGAAATCTCTCGTCTGATAGATCAATCTGCTGTTAACGGATTTTGTGGGATCTGAATTTTGGGGAAGCGCGCGAAGCGGGGCGGACCGCGGCGCTCGGATGGGATAGGGCATAGACGCCTCGATTCTCGTGCCAGCTTTTTCGCCACGTATTGCGTACGCACGACTGTTTCGGGATGTGATTGGATTGCCTGGGCCCACTTTTCATCCACTCGGAAGTGCTCTTATAAAGGCGCCCGGCGAGGGTTTTTGAACAGTATCTCTCCATTCGTCCCCCTGCCCTCTCCGCCTCCGCCTACTGCGCCCGCTCTCGCCTCCGCCCAATCGCTCCTCGTACGCTTCGCCGGCAACAATGGTGAAGGAGAAGACGGCGGCGCTGGAGCGCACGAAGAAGGCGACGGCGACGGGGAAGGCGAAAGGGAGAGCGACCAGTCGGGGCGGGTCTTCGTCCAGGTCCCTCCTGCCGCAAGGCTGGGTCCAACGGGATTGGATCCGGTCGACCATCACCGAGAAGGATCTCACTGATATGGCCAACAATGGTTTGATCCCCCACGGAGCAGCGAGGCTCCCGGGGAACAAGTGGCAACCACAGCCGGAAGAGGGTGAGTGTGTTCTTCTGGCTACCCACGTCGACCGTGGGTTCTCTCTGCCTCCGAGTGTTTTCTTCCGTGGTTTCTTGAATTTCTTTGGGGCGCAACTCCACCACTTCAATCCGAATTCTATCGCCTACCTTGCTGCCTTCGTGTCCATGTGTGAGAACTTCCTGGGTTGCCGACCGCACTGGGGTCTGTTCAAGCATATATTCACTTGTCGTTCTCAGACCGTGAAAAAGGCGAGTCCAGATGACGATAAGACCAAGGTTATTCAGATGTGTGGAGGTCTGGGGATTCAGATGAGGAACAAGAGCACCTTTCCGGCCATGACTCTCCCTGAGTCGGTCAGAGGATGGCAGTCGACTTGGTTCTACTGCCAAAACGAGTCGACGCCGGGGCAGTCGAGTGGTCTCCCTCCATTCTCTATGGACCGAGCGCAGAAGCCCTCTTCTCTGAAGGTGCTCCCTGAGGAGAAAGCCCAAGTGAAGATGTTGATGGAGCGCGTAGTCCAGTTAGTTCGGGAAGGAGTGACGGGTATGGACCTTCTGGAGGTCTTTCTTAGGCGACGCATCCAGCCTCTTCAGTACCGAGGCCATTGCATGTGGCTGTACTGTGGAACCGAGGATGAGACTCGGATTCATCCAGAAGCAGTCGACGACGCCACACTGGAGAGGTGGATGGCCGCGGTCACTGGTAACAAAGACAACCCTCGAGGAGCCAGGAGGATTCCGCCACTCGACCATTCTAGCACTCCAGACAAGGTATGCCCACTTTATTTCCAATTGTAATATTGCCATACTTATTCTGCTTTTGCTGCAAATTGGTCGATTGATCTTTATCTTACTGTCTGTCAGGCCTTCACCGAACTATACTCGATGCCCAATGGAGCACAGACGCCGACTGAAGAGGAGGAAGCAAGTGGGGGCGAAAGCCAGAAGGAGTGGGACTCGGACGCTGCTGCTGATGATGATGATGACGACGACTCTGATGGGGAGGAAGAAGAGGAGGAGGAGGAGGAGGAAACCGCACCGCCTCGCACGGAAAGACGATCGAAGCTCATTCATGACCCTGCGACTGAACGTGGCAAGGGGGTCGCGACTATCGCGCAGTCGACCAAGCGCCCTTGGACCACTTCTCTGGCACCGACTGAGAAGGCTCCGAAGCAATCTCGAACGGCACCGTCGAAACCGGCGAAGGTCTTGCCGAAGATGAAGGTGTCGATTCCCACCATATCAGGGTAAAAATGTTATCTAAGTCTTCTTGCTCTACACGAGTTTATTTTTGGTCGACTCATGAGTTAACCGACTGATTTTTGGAATTGCAGTGCTGCTACTTTTGATACCTCGGCCAGGGCTGAAGATCATGAGATGGAAGATGCTGCAACCTCAAAACCTAGTACCACTCTCTTAATTCCGTTTTTAGTCGATTGGCTCTTGGTCTCTAATTCTGATTCTTTTCTGTAGCTCTATCCAATGTCGTTATCACCCTTCCTGACGACGACGACGATGAGGAACCGCTGAAGCACAAGAGGAGCAGGAAAGCGTCTGCTGGCAGGGTGACTCGGGACGTGCCAGCACCCGAGACACTGGTCGCAGAGGGGGAGAACACCACTCGGCACACCGTATCTTTCGCGGTGCCATTGACGAGTGCTCACCCAGCGTCGTCGAGTGCTGCACAGCCTTCACTCTTCTCGACCCACTACGTCCCAGAGGACCAAGCCAGTGCTGCAAAAGAAGCGATACGCCAGGCAGGAGTCATGATGGAGCAGGTGAAGGCCATCCGGGAGGCTAGCCAGGCAGCCTATGACGCCAGTTCCGCTCTTCAAAGCAATGTTCAGGTCAGTCGGTCATCGCCTGTTCTGTTAAGATATGATCTCTGAAAATTCTTCTTTCTGAAATCCGTAGTATTCCTACACCCACTGGGTGTGTCGATTGAAATTCCGGTTTAGTGGGGGCACGCTGAGTGCACCCACTGGGTGTAGTCCCCAAGGCTATGGTGGACTGCTGGCAGTCGACCATAGGCTTTATAAGTTAAGTTCTTCCTTCATTCGACTAGGTCGAATGGATTTCTCCAACCGGTGGGGGCACGTTGAGTGCACCCACTGGGTGTAGTCCCCGAGACTGTGGTCGACTGCTGGCAGTTGACTACAGTCTGTAGAATATGTCCTGTTTTTTTTGTTGGTCGACTAGTCGACTCTATCTTGATAGAACTAGTGGGGGCACGCTGAGTGCACCCACTGGGTGTAGTCCCCGAGACTACGGTCGAATGTTTGTATTCGGCTGTAGTCTTAGAAACGTATGATTTTTTCCTCAGTCACTCGAAAGTGAATTATCTTTGACATTTGTCGATTGATTCTTCGTAGAAATCCTGTGACCTTGCGGCTCGTTACACCGAGCTGGAGAACAAGCATATCTAGCTCGAGCTTGATCTGAAGCTGGTCCAAGAGAATCTGGCGAAAGCGAAGGAAGAAGCTAAAGGTATGTTTGGTGAGGCTTCCGACGACTGCCTTTGCCCCTTATTTGATTCAAATTCTGACCTTGCTGCGACTTTGCAGGCAAAGTGAAGGAGGCCCAGAAGAAGAAAGACCTTGAGTTGGCTGAGATGCAGAAAACAGCTTTAGAGAAGACCAAACTCGCAGACGAGAAGTTGGCTTCGGTCACCAAGCTTGAAGAAGAGAACACCAATCTGAAAGCTGCTCTCGCTATTGCCAACAAGGAGGTCAGTCGACTGAAAGGCGGTAAAGTTGTTCTGAATGACAAGGTCAGTGAGTTGACAGGGAAGAAGAACGATCTGGAGGCTTATCTGGGTGGACTCGCCAAGAAGTTGTTCCTCATGCTCGAAGGTAATCCTTTGCACCAAACAATTGTTTTTACAATGATCTTTCCATTCGACCATTGCCTTGACTCGGCGATTGTACTTGCAGAATTTTGCCAAAACTTTGAAGAGGAGACTGGTCAACTGGAACCAAACCTGGACCCCATCAACTCTCCGGTGAATGATGAAGTCGCCATGAACGTGTTCCGGCTCAAGTCTCGCGTTGCTGCTGTCATTGACTATCTTGCAAGGTTGAAGGTCGCCACTTCCCGCATTGACACTACGCTCTGGCCCAGGGAGACGCTCCAAAATGACCTCGAGTCTCTGATGACTCGACTAAACACAGTCCCTGGTCGAGTGCAGGAGTGGAAGAAGTCTTCTGCCAGGTGTGGTGCAGATGTCGCTCTGTGTCTGGCCCGAGTCCATTGCAAGGATGCACAGGAGGACAAGCTGGCGGCTCTTCGGGTGGCTAACACCAAGAAGCATGATTTCCGGTCTTTCATGGAGACTTTCATCGCTGCTGCCACTCAGATCACGGACGGAATTGATCTTGATGAGTTTGTTGCACCTTCCAGCCCTCCACAGGAGGGGTAAAAAACTTCTTGAGCTCGACACTTTAAATTTGCCTCGGTATGCCGAGTGATTTTGTAACCGATAAACCTTAACAGGCTTAGCGCCTGAGCACTTTCAGTTCCGTTAGGTATTTATCCGAACTTGGATTCGACGTTCGAATATGCTTGCATTTGGCTTGAGGTGTCTTTTGCAGGTTAAAGCGAGGTGCTCATTGCAGTCGACTTGTTCCCCAATTCGCTTAGGCAGGCACTGGGGCTGCAGCTAAGCCTCCGAGTGGGAGGCATGCTCTCCACTCGGTAGGAATTTTATAACTTAGGCGAGCACTGGGCTGCAGCTAAGCCCCCGAGTGTGAGGTCTGCTCTCCACTCGGTAGGATTTTTATAACTTAGGCGAGCACTGGGCTGCAGCTAAGCCCCCGAGTGGGAGGTATGCTCTCCACTCGGTAGGATTTTTATAACTTAGGCGAGCACTAGGCTGCAGCTAAGCCCCCGAGTGTGAGGTCTGCTCTCCACTCGGTAGGATTTTTATAACTTAGGCGAGCACTGGGCTGCAGCTAAGCCCCCGAGTGGGAGGTCTGCTCTCCACTCGGTAGGATTTTCACGTTGTACTTGTGGCGTAGCTCGAAGGAGAAGGTTGCAGTCGACCTGCACTTCATCTTCCTTGCGACCGCACATTGTACTTGTGGCGTAGCTCGGAGGAGAGGGTCGCAGTCGACCTGCATCTCGTCTTCCTTGCGACCACACATTGTACTTGTGGCGTAGCTCGGAGGAGAGGATCGCAGTCAACCTGCACCTCGTCTTCCTTGCTACCGCACATTGTACTTGTGGCGTAGCTCGGAGGAGAGGATCGCAGTCGACCTGCACCTCATCTTCCTTGCTACCGCCCGTTGTATTCGAACTTAGGCGAGTACTTGGACTGCAGCTAAGCCTCCGAGTGGGAGTCTGGCTCACCACTTGGTAGGATTTTATTGAAACTTAGGCGAGTACTTGGACTGCAGCTAAGCCCCCGAGTGGGAGTCTGGCTCACCACCCGGTAGGATTTTATTGAAACTTAGGTGAGTACTTGGACTGCAGCTAAGCCCCCGAGTGGGAGTCTGGCTCACCACTCGGTAGGATTTTATTGAAACTTAGGCAAAACGGATTCGCAGCTAAGCCCCCGAGTGGGAGGCTGGCTCACCACTCGGTAAGGATTTTTTTTACAAACTTAGGCGAAACGGATTTACAGCTAAGTCACCCACTGAGGGGGAAATTTTTACTGAGCAAATAAAAGTGACAAAAATCATTGGGGAAATTATGACACTATTATCTTGCAAAATATGGACTACAGAAGTACTTTTATTACAACTCATCCAAGTGAAAACTTAAGTGTAAAATGGACGAAGTAGCTCCGCGTTCCAAGCTCGGGGCTCGTCGATATTGTGCTTGACATTGTAGAGACGGTACGCTCCGTTGTGGAGAACCTTGGTGACGATAAAGGGTCCTTCCCAAGAAGGAGCAAGCTTGTGTTGTTTCTGCTGATCCACTCGGAGAACCAAATCTCCTTCCTGGAAGGCTCGACTCTTCATGTTTCTAGCGTGGAAGCGACGCAAGTCCTGTTGGTAGATGGTCGATCGGATCAGAGCCATCTCTCTTTCTTCCTCTAAAAGGTCGATTGCGTCCTGCCACGCTTGTTCCGCTTCAGCTTCGTTGTAGAGCTCAACTCGAGGAGCATTGTGGAGAAGATCACTCGGCAAGACTGCTTCAGCTCCATAGACCAAGAAGAATGGAGTTCTTCCGGTCGACCGATTAGGCGTGGTCCGCAGACCCCAAAGCACTGAGGGAAGTTCGTCGACCCATGCTCCAGCCGCATGCTTGAGATCACGCATCAGTCGGGGTTTCAATCCCTTGAGGATCAAGCCATTGGCTCGCTCTGCTTGTCCATTCGACTGTGGATGGGCGACTGAAGCGTAGTCGACTCATGTGCCTTGAGATGTGCATAATGCTCTGAATTCCTCCGAATCGAAGTTCGACCCATTGTCAGTGATGATGCTGTGCGGGACTCCATACCTGAATATCAGTTCTCTGATGAAGCTGACAGCACTACCGGCGTCAAGGTTTTTGATGGGTTTAGCCTCAATCCACTTGGTGAACTTGTCGACTGCCACCAGTACATGCGTGAAACCGCTTCGACCTGTCCTCAAGGGGCCTACCATATCCAACCCCCATACTGCGAAGGGCCAGATGAGTGGTATGGTCTTCAGAGCTGACGCAGGCTTGTGTGACATGTTGGAGTAAAACTGACATCCCTTGCACTTATCCACTATCTCCTTTGCCATCTCATTCGCCCTTGGCCAGTAAAATCCGGCTCGGTATGCTTTGGCCATGATGGTCTGAGAGGACGCATGATGGCCACAGGTCCCCGAGTGGATATCATCAAGAATTAGTCGACCTTCTTCTGGCGTTATGCACTTCTGACCAACTCTAGTCGCGCTATCTCTGTATAGCTGTCCCTTGATCACAGTAAAGGCTTTTGATCAGCGGACGATCTGTCGAGCCTCTTCTTCATCCTTTAGGAGCTCTTTTCTTAGGATATACGCGATATATGGAACTGTCCACTCGGGAGTGATCACTAAAACCTCCATGACCAAGTCGACCACCGCTGGAACTTCAACTTCAGTCGGATCTGTGGCACTCTTGGGCTGCGGAGCTTCTTCAGTAAAAGGATCTTCTTTGACTGATGGAGTATGGATATGCTCCAGGAACACACCACTGGGAATGGCTTCTCTTTTGGAACCTATCTTCGCCAAATCATCAGCCGCTTGATTTTTCAGTTGGGGTATATGATGGAGCTCTAACCCCTCAAACTTCTTTTCCAGCTTCCTCACTGCATTGCAGTATCCAGTCATGGCTGGGCTTCTAACGTCCCACTCCTTCATCACTTGGTTGACCACCAAATCTGAGTCGCCATAAACCATAAGGCGACGGAAGCCGAGTGAGATGGCCATGCGCAACCCATACAAGAGGGCCTCGTATTCTGCCTCATTGTTGGAGGAGTCAAAGTGAATCTGGAGCACATATCTGAGCTTATCTCCTCTGGGGGAAACCAGGACAACCCCAGCACCGGAGCCATTCAACATCTTAGAGCCATCAAAGAACATGGTCCAATGCTCCGAGTGAACTTCCGTCGGTTGCTGTTGTTCAATCCACTCGGCAAGGAAATCTGCTATCGCTTGGGACTTAATGGCTTTCTTTGCCTCAAACTTGATATCAAGGGGAAGGAGTTCAATCGCCCATTTCGCCACTCGACCAGTTGCATCTCTGTTGTGTAGAATCTCTGAAAGTGGAGCGTCGCTGACGACTGTAATGGAATGATCAGAGAAATAATGAGCAACCTTCTTCGTGGTCATGTAGATTCCATACACAAGCTTCTGATAATGAGGGTATCTTTGCTTGGATGGAGTCAAAACTTCAGAGAGATAATACACTGGGCGTTGAACTTTGAAGGCTTTCCCTTCTTCTTCCCGCTCGACCGTAAGTACTGTACTGACGACTTGTCCTGTGGCTGCAATATAAAGCAACAGAGGCTCTTTGCTGATTGGAGCAGCAAGCACCGGCTGGGTGGAGAGCAGAGCTTTTAGCTGGGCAAACGCTGCATCAGCTTCTGGAGTCCACTCGAACTTGTCTGCCTTCTTCATTAGTCGGTAAAGAGGCATTGCCTTTTCACCGAGCCGTGAGATGAATCGACTTAATGCGGCCAAGCATCCAGTAAGCTTCTGGACATCGTGCACCCGCACGGGGTGTTTCATTCGGAGTATAGTGCCGATTTTTTCTGGGTTAGCGTCGATTCCTCGTTCGGAAACGAGAAAACCGAGTAACTTGCCACCAGGAACTCCGAATGTGCACTTTGATGGATTGAGCTTGATATCATACCTCCTGAGGTTGGCAAATGTTTCGGCGAGGTCAGTCAGCAGGTCGGAACCTTTTCGCGACTTGACCACGATATCATCCATATACGCTTCCACATTCCGACTGATTTGAGTGAGCAAACACTTCTGAATCATTCGCATAAACGTGGCTCCGGCATTCTTGAGGCCGAATGGCATGGTGATATAGCAGAAGCACCCGAATGGAGTGATGAAAGCTGTTTTTATCTCATCGGGTCCGTACAGACGGATCTGATGGTACCCGGAATAGGCGTCTAGAAAAGACAATCTCTCGCATCCCGCGGTCGAGTCAACTATTTGATCAATGCGAGGGAGAGGAAAATGATCTTTCGGGCAAGCCCGATTGATGTGCTTGAAATCAATGCACATTCGGAGTGAGTTGTCCTTCTTAGGAACCATGACGACATTGGCGAGCCACTCGGAGTGGTATATCTCTCGGATAAATCCTGCCGCCAATAGTCAAGCCACCTCCTCACCAATAGCTTTTCTCTTCTGGACGGCGGACCGCCGAAGATGTTCTTTGATTGGTTTTGCTGCTGAGTCGACTCTAAGACGATGCTCAGCCAGTCCCCTGGGAACACCCGGCATGTCAGCTGGCTTCCATGCAAAGATGTCCCAGTTCTCACGGAGGAACTGGATGAGCGCTTCTTCCTATTTCGGGTCGAGTGTTGTGGAGATATGGGTCGGAGCTGCATTGGGGTCGGTCGGGTGAACGTGGACGGGCTTCGTCTCACCGAACGACTGAAATGCTGACTCTGTGGCAGGCTTCTTGGCTCGCAGCAAATCACTCGGATCTGCATTTTGCTTATATCCTTCTAGCTCGACCGCTGTCACTTGGGAATCGGCAATCTTTGAGCCTTTTTGGAAACACTCTTCTGCTTTTTTCCGATCACCAGTGACAGTGATCACGCCTTTGGGGCCGGGCATCTTCAGTTTGAGGTACACGTAACATGGCCGAGCCATGAACCGTGCGTAAGCTGGTCTCCCCAAAATAGCATGGTAAGCGCTCTGAAAATCCACGACCTCAAACGTCAGCTTCTCTTTGCGAAAATGCTTCGAATCGCCGAACACCACGTCCAGAGCTATTTGGCCTAGTGACTCAACTTTCTTTCCTGGTATAACTCCATGAAAACTCATGTTACTGGTGCTCAGTCGGGACATCGGAATGCCCATTCCTTTCAGCGTGTCCGCATACAATAAGTTCAGCCCACTACCACCGTCCATTAGCACCTTTGTCAGTCGAGTGCCTTCGACAATCGGGTCGACCACCAAATCTTGCCTCCCAGGGGTGGCTATATGAGTCGGGTGATCGGACTGGTCGAATGTAATGGGAGTTTAGGACCATCTCAAATAACTGGGTGTCACCGGGGCGACCATGTTCACCTCACAGTTAATAACCTTCAGTCGGCTCTTGCTTTCCACATCCGCAAAGATCACCAAAGTGGAGTTAACATGAGGATATCCTCCCTCACTGTCCTCCTTGTCTTCGGCTTTGTCCGACTCCTTTTCCTTGTCTTTGGATTGTTTTCCTTGGAACTGCTGGATCAGGAGTCGACACTGGCGAGTGGTATGCTTCGGGTAGATGATATTACCCTCTTCGTCTTACTTCGTGTGGATGTGACACGGCATATCCATCACGTCATTTCCTTCTTTATCCTTCACCTTCTTGGGGTTCCAGGATCCTTTGGGTTTTCCCTTGAAGTTGCCCTGAGTCACGGCCAGAGCCTCCCCAGGAGCCGCTGGTTCGGCCTTCCGCTTCTGCTTCCGACTGGAGTTTCCCTTCTCCGACTGACTCGGTTTGTACTTGTCGCTGCGGAGTCGGTCCTCCTCTTCACCATTGGCGTACTTGGTGGCAATTTCCATCATCCGGCTCAGGGTCATATCTCCGGTCCGCCCAAACTTCAGACTTAATTCTCTGTTCTTAACACCATCCTTGAAGGCGCAAACTGCCTGATGATCAGACACGTTCTCCACGGTATGATGCAAAGTGATCCATCTCTGGATATACTCTCCTAAGGTCTCATTCGACTTCTGTACACAAACTTGCAGCTCTGTCAATCCAGCTGGTCGCTTGCAAGTTCCCTCAAATGTTCTGACGACTGATTCAACCACGCCCTAGCCGAACCTTCCAACATGAGTGGTAAGTGCTTCATAGCCACCTCGTCATTCCCGCCGCCGATCTGAACAGCCACTCGGTAGTCCTCAAGCCAAGTTTCGGGCTTAGACTCACCGGTGAACTTGCTTACTCCAGTCGCCAACCTGAAGTTTGGGGGAATCACCGCGGCTCTGATAGCCCTGCTGAAATATTCCGGACCAGAAACATGCACTCGGCTGCTAGTGGGCGCGTCTCTGTCATGGCCACCCCGATGAGCCATGTTCCGATCGACCAAGCCTTGCACGATGATGGAACGTGCGTCGAAGCCTGGTTCCCGGGGGTCGACCGGAGCTCTTCGCCCCACACTGAGTTGACGCATGTCATCTTGTTGTCGAGGAGCGTAAGACCCGCCTCTCGGAGGAGGAGTGGGCACTCGACGCCTATCCTCACGATCGTATCGGTCACCATACTGGTCCCGTCGATTCTCGCGCCCTTCACGCCGCAGAGGCGATCTGGGGCTGTGAGCCGACTGAACCGTATTCGCAGTGACGGATCGACTGTGAATTCTGTTGCGTGACTGCGACACGGCTGAATTCTGATCTCCTGCTGCCCGGAGCAAATCTCTGATCTGCATTAAGCCTCTGCCAGCCTCCGACTGAGAGGGCTGAATTGACTCTGCTATTCGGGTCGCAGCTGCTAAATTCTGAATCGGGGTTCGATATACCTGAGTCGGCGGGAAGAGTTGACGTCGACTGGAGTCGGGTACTCGTTGCCGCGCGCGCTCTCGAGTGCCCGCTGGAGGTTCTCCAGACGAGCGCGTTCAGCCAAGTTGGCCAAACGTGCCTCCTCCAAGGCGCGAGCCTCGAGGGTTTCTCCTGCGATGGGAGTATGCAGGGCATCCATGTTCCTGCGGTGAAGTTCTTCCCTTTGCAGGGAATTAAGTGGCTCGGGTTGGTACTCCTCATGGACTTGAGCGGGGTCGCCCCCGCCGTCTACCCCGTCGCCGCGGGGATAGCCGGGAGGACTACGAGGTCCGTCGACCATCAAGACCTCCGCCGCTGGATCACTGCTATCGCACTCGGATGCAGTCTCTACGGAGCCAGTCGACAGATCGAACAGGCCGTAGAGAGATTCGTCGGGCTCGATTGCCGCGACTTGGGTGGTGCCCGTCTGGCGTGCCACCACGTGCCTCACCCACCGCTGAAGCCTCGACCGACCAGAACGCTTGCGCTGGCGGGAGACAGGGAGGGATGACGACAGAGGAGTCGACCGATATGGAGTCGATGGTTGCCGCAGCAGAACACCGCGGACACATGCGCGAAAGTGTGTCGAACCGCGGACGGGGAGCGCGTCGATGTCGAGTGGAGCCTCCTGAAGCCAAGCGGAATCGTCGGCGATGAAGGTGAGAGCACTGAGACGGATCTCGCGGCCCTCGACCAAAACTCCACCAGCAACCATGATGAAAGTGATCGGAAGAAATGCAACTTCTCCAAAAATCGCTAAGACACCTGCCCCACGGTGGGCGCCAACTGTCGTGGTTCTAAGTCTGACAGTAAAATGGGGGGTAGGTATGAAGAGGCAAGATCCTAGCTATGGAGCGGTTGTAAACACAAGAGATGTAAGAGTTCAGGCCCTTCTCGGAGGAAGTAACAGTCCTACGTCTCGGAGCCCGGAGGCGGTCGAGTGGATTATGTGTGTATGGATTACAGGGGTGCGAACCCTTTACACTGAGGAGGGGGTGGCTTATATAGTGTCTGCCAGACCCCTCCGGCCCTCAGTAATGCGGGATTTAAAGTACATTAAGTCTAGGAGTTACTGGTAACGCCTTACATAAAGTGTCCTAAATGCCATAAAGACTACTTAATTACAGACCATTTGGATGCAGAGTGCCTCTTGATCTCCTGATGGTCGAGTGAGTCTTCATGGTCGAGTCCTTCGAGTCCGTCGAGTGAAGTCCCTCTTGGTCGACTGGAAGGCAGTTTCTTCTGAGAGTGTCCTTGGGTAGGGTACTTAGATCAGGTCTATGACCCTACCCTAGGTACATGACTTCATCAAGGGGCACCCCAAGGCATACAAGTTGATCATTGATCTATTAGCCGTGTGCGGTGCCCCCCTCCACCATAATCCACCTTGGTCGCATCGTAGCGGTGCTTAGGCGAAGCCCTGCATCGGTAGCTTCATCAACACCATCATCACATCATCATGCTGACGGAACTCTCTCTCGAAGCTCTACTAGATCATGAGTTCATGGGACGTCACCGAGATGAACGTGTGCAGATCGCGGAGGTGTCGTACGTTCGGTACTAGGATCGATCGATCGTGAAGACGTACGACTACATCAACCGCGTTGTCATAACGCTTCCGCTTACGATCTACGAGTGTACGTGGACGACACTCTCCCCTCTCGTTGCTATGCATCACCATGATCTTGCGTGTGTGTAGGAATTTTTTTGAAATTACTACGTTCCCCAATGCCTTCAAGTAAGTTGTCATTGTTGCAAGCAATAAAAATTGCTCTCTAAATATGTATGATCTATTAGTGTGGAGAAAATAAGCTTTATACGAGCTTGTGATATGGAAGAAATAAAAGCGGCGGACTGCATAATAAAGGTCCCTATCACAAGTGGCAATATAAAGTGACGTTCTTTTGCATTAAGATTTTGTGCATCCAACCCTAAAAGCACATGACAACCTCTGCTTCCCTCTGTGAAGGGCCTATCTTTTATTTTGTCTTATACCTTATACAAGAGTCATGGTGATCTTCACCTTTCCTTTTTACACTTTATCCTTTGGCAAGCACTATGTGTTGGAAAGATCCTGATATATATATCCAATTGGATGTGGGTTTTCATAAAGCGTTATTGTTGACGTTACCCTTGAGGTAAAAGGTTGGGAGGCATAACTATAAGCCCCTATCTTTCTCTATGTCCGATTAAAACTTCATACCCATAAGTATTGCGTGAGTGTCAGCAATTGTGAAAGACTAAATGATAGTTGAGTATGTGGACTTGCTGAAAAGCTCTTATATTGACACTTTCCGATGTTATGATAAAGTGCAATTGCTTCAATGACTGAGATCATAGTTTGTTAGTTTTCAATGAAGTTTCTGATTCATACTTTACATTGTGAATAGATTGTTACTTCATCATAAGAAATCATATGACAATATATATATATATGTTGCTATTCTAAGAATGATCATGATGCCCTCATGTCCGTATTTTATTTTATCGATACCTCTATCTCTAAACATGTGGACATATTTTTCGATATTGGCTTCCGCTTGAGGACAAGCGTGGTCTAAGCTTGGGGGAGTTGATACGTCCATTTTGCATCATGCTTTTATATCGATATTTATTGCATTATGAGTTGTTACTACACATTATGCCACAATACATATGCACTTTCTCTCTTATTTTACAAGGTTTACATGAAGAGGGAGAATGCCGGCAGTTGGAATTCTGGGCTGGAAAAGGAGCAAATATTAGAGACCTATTCTGCACAACTCCAAAAGTCATGAAACTTCATGGAGGCACTTTTTCGAATAAATAAAAAATATTGGCGAAAGAATCAACCGAAGGGGGCCCACACCCTGGCCACGAGGGTGGGGGCGCCCCCCCCCTACCTCGTGGGCCACCTGGAAGCCCCTCGGTGCCCATCTTCTGGTATAAGGTGTCTTTTGCCCTGGAAAAAATCATAAGGAAGCTTTTGGGACGAAGCGCCACCGTATCGAGGCGGAACCTTGGCGAAACCAATCTAGGGCTCTAGTGGAGTTGTTCTGCCGGGGAAACATCCCTCCGGGAGGGGGAAATCGTCACCATCATCATCATCATCGATCTTCTCATCGGGAGGGGGTCCATCTCCATCAACATCTTCACTAGCACCATCTCCTCTCAAACCCTAGTTCATCTCTTGTATCCGATCTTTGTCTCAAAACCTCAGATTGGTACCTGTGGGTTGCTAGTAGTGTTGATTACTCCTTGTAGTTGATGCTAGTTGATTTATTCAGTGGAAGATTATATGTTCAGATCCTTCATGCACATTAATACCCCTATGATTATGAACATGAATATGATTTCTGAGCAGTTACGTTTGTTCCTGAGGACATGGGAGAAGTCTTGTTATAAGTAGTCATGTGAATTTGGTATTAGATCGATATTTTGATGAGATGTATGTTGTCTTTCCTCTAGTGGTGTTATGTGAACGTCGACTACATGACACTTAACCATTGTTTGGGCCTAGGGGAAGGCATTGGGAAGTAATAAGTAGATGATGGATTGCTAGAGTGACAGAATCTTAAAACCTAGTTTATGTGTTGCTTCGTAAGGGGCTGATTTGGATCCATATGTTTCATGCTATGGTTAGGTTTACCTTAATTCTTATTTCGTAGTTGCAGATGCTTGCGAGGGAGGTTAATCATAAGTGGGATGCTTGTCCAAGGAAGGGCAGTACCCAAGCACCGGTCCACCCACATATCAAATTATCAAAGTAACGAATGCGAATCATATGAGCATGATGAAAACTAGCTTGACGATAATTCCCATGTGTCCTCGGGAGCTCTTTCCTTTATATAAGAGTTTGTCCAGGCTTGTCCTTTGCTACAAAAAGGATTGGGCCGCCTTGCTGCACCTTGTTTACTTTTGTTACTTGTTATCCGTTACGAATTACCTTATCACAAAACTATGTGGTACCGATAATTTCAGTGCTTGCAGAGAATACCTTAATGAAAACTGCTTGTCATTTCCTTCTGTCCTCATTGGGTTCAACACTCTTACTTATTGAAAGGACTACGATAGATCCCCTATACTGGTGGGTCATCACGCTACTGAACGTTAAGTGTGCTACCCTACGGATATGGGAACATGTATACATGACCGAGACTCCTCTCCAATCTATAATCAATAGCGGGACCTGCATGCCCATATTGATTCCTGATGGAAATATGCCCTAGAGGCAATAATATTGTATTATTATATTTTCGTTATTCATAATTAAGAGTTTATATCTCATGTTATAACCTCTATGATCCTGGAATATGTGATTCAGTGGAAAACCCATATGCACGTGAAGTAATAAACAATAACAATAGGTTCCTGGTCTCGCCTCTAAGACTGGATCAAGTGTTGTTGGTGATCACTTTTTCGGATCTTAGGATATCGTTAAGCGTAACCATAATCCTAAAACAACAGTGGGAGTATGACATTGGAAGAACGATCATTTTGAATCGACCCAATACTTGTCTGATATACTTTGTGATTATATCGTCTAAAATCATCTGTTATAACATGAAGTGTTAGCATGTGCTTTAGTTTCTCAGACCATGAGAGTATCTCAATCACTTCCTACCGGACGGTGGGCTTTGGGGTTGCTCAAACATCATATGTTACAAGGTGATCATAATGACAACTTTTAGGCTCAACGCAAAGTTTGACAAGTGACCGGATAGCTCAAGAGTGGGATCTGCTCCTATGACGATGTAGATATATTCTTAGGGCCCTCTCGGTGTGACAGCATCCATCATCGTCTGGCCAGACATAGGTGACTACGTCAAAGGGCTGCTAGAACACATCAACGAGAAAGAAGAACAAAACTGATAACGGAAGCAACGATATAGTGAGCATGGTGATGACTCGAGAGGATACCTATGCACACCGGGTTCCGTAAAGTATCGCAAAGCAAAGGGAACATCACATGATAACCAAAGTTCACTCGAATATCATTCGTGCAATCACAAGGAGCGATATGGATGTCCATGGTTCCGCTATCGGTCATTGAACGAAGGAGTTTCGTTCGTGTCTATGATTTATCAAACCTACAGGGTCACAAGATTAAGGTAATCACGATCTGTTGAGTTTTAGTAGGACGGGAGTGATGAGAATATATTTGTGGAATTGTTTCATTAATATCCATAATAGTTTCGAGAGGTTCCAGAAGCGTTTCGGGGTCACCGGAAGGGTTTTGGTGAATATCGGCTAATACCGGGTATTACCGATTAATATATATAGGTGGAAAATGTTTCTGGGGATGTTAAATTATATTTATATATATATATATATAATGGTCTGAAAATATTTAGAACATTTTATATTTAATTTAAATATCAATGGGCCTTAAAAGGCCAAGGGGTCACTACTAGGAAAAACCTTATACACATGAGCTTACTAGTAGCGAGGGTTATTTGACACGTGCTACTGCTACTTAGTAGTAGCGAGCGTAGTAAAAACGTGCTACTAGTAACCCATAGTAGTAGCGAGGGTACAAAAATCCACGCTACTACTAGATGATTTCCATCATGCCTCCTCGGACAGGCAATAGTAGTAGCGTGTGGTGTTAAATCTGCGCTACTACTAAGTGGATAGCAGTAGCCCGTGTTGTACACCCGTGCTGCTACTATGGGTAAGACGTACGGGTCGATCGGCCACCCTACACCCTGCTCTACCATTACCTCCCGTATCCCCTTCCTGGGCCTCCCTCCACCCTCATGTCTCTCCTCGCTTGATTCCGCCGAACAGGATCGGCCGACCGCGCTAGGGTTCCTCACCCCACCGCAGCAGCCGGCGAACGCGGCCTTGACGCGCGCGCCCACCCCATCGGCCCCTGTCGTCCCCCGCCCCCGATCACCCCAGCAGCAGCCATCGAACCAACGGCAGACGCTGCTGTGACCCTCGTCACTACCTCCCACCGTCTCTTCCCGCGCACGACCGACGGCTGCTCTCCTTCAATCGCGGCCTGGGGTGAGCCTCTCTTCCTTACATCTATGTTCCTTGTTTGTCAGCAGCCCGACAACAAGCAGCAGCACTATAGCCGTTCCGGCACGCGATGAGGGCGCTGAAGAGCCAAAGGCGGGAGATGGGCCTGGGACGAGCCGGCCCAGGAGGCAAAGGAGCACGCCAGCCCGTTACGTTGATCCAGCTTGGGCCCGTTAACTGTGTTAATGGTCATTTCCTTTAAATAGCCAGTAGTCACCATTGTAATAGGTAGGAAGGAACCGGACGGCGGCTTCGGCCGATGCTTGTATCGATTGTGTAGCT
Organism: Triticum aestivum; assembly: GCF_018294505.1. Classification (NCBI taxonomy): domain Eukaryota; kingdom Viridiplantae; phylum Streptophyta; class Magnoliopsida; order Poales; family Poaceae; genus Triticum; species Triticum aestivum. Next base: position 223,635,753 of record NC_057798.1, on the reverse strand, counting down.
GTGTGGGTGGATTGTTGGAATAGCTACGCAAACTACTTCCTCCTCCGATTTGAATTGAAACCCTAGTTCGATTTCCACCAGATCCTGTGGGTTGCTCACAGTTGGTATCTGATATAGTGGTCCTGGAGCTTCCTCGGCACCAGCACGGCACACGATGGCAGGATCGGCGACGAGCGGCGGCCATGGAGAGGCTGTCAAAAGAAGGGCGAGTCATGTACGAACTTCTCCGCGCTGATTTCGCGTCCGATATGAATCAGCGTCCCAAGGATCAAGGTGAGAACCTCCTTGAGGCCATGAGCAAATTGATCGATTCCAATACTTCGGCTCTGGATGGTCTAATTTCGGCAAGGATTGATGGGGTTCGGGCGGAGCTGAACTTGGAGATCGACCAGATCCGAGCTGAGCAGATGAAGGATACACCGCTCCGGAGGGAAGGTTCACCAGTCGCGTGTGTGCGCTCTTACGGGCGAGGGGAAAGTTTCACTAAGGGAGGTAACACCGAATCAGATCTCCGTGGAAAAGGTCTGCCTTATGTTCCTGCTCCGTTTCGTGGTGTTCGTGATCCCCAATTGTTGCATCGGGCAAGCAGCTCGCGTGATCCAGTTTCAGCAGAGATGGGGGAGACTTTTTCGATGGGTGTTCGTTCTGAATTGCCTCGGTTTGATGGAGCAAATCCGCGTTTGTGGCAAAATTGTTGTGAGGATCAGTTCAGGCTTTGGGGTACTCCAACCCAGTGTTGGATTTCTCTCGCTTCAGCCAAGTTTCTGAAGGAAATATGCCCTAGAGGCAATAATAAAGTTATTATTTATTTCCTTATTTCATGATAAATGTTTATTATTCATGCTAGAATTGTATTAACCGGAAACATAATACATGTGTGAATACATAGACAAACATAGTGTCACTAGTATGCCTCTACTTGACTAGCTCGTTAATCAAAGATGGTTAAGTTTCCTAACCATAGACATGAGTTGTCATTTGATTAACGTGATCACATCATTAGGAGAATGATGTGATTGACGTGACCCATTCAGTTAGCTTAGCACTTGATCGTTTAATATGTTGCTATTGCTTTCTTCATGACTTATACATGTTCCTATGACTATGAGATTATATAACTCCCGCTTACCGAAGGAACACTTTGTGTGCTACCAAACGTCACAACATAACTGGGTGATTATAAAGGTGCTCTACAGGTGTCTCCGAAGGTACTTGTTGAGTTGACGTGTTTCGAGATTAGGATTTGTCACTCCGATTGTCGGAGAGGTATCTTTGGGCCCTCTCAGTAATGCACATCACTATAAGCCTTGCAAGCAATGTAGCTAATGAGTTAGTTACGGGATGATGCATTACGTAATGAGTAAAGAGACTTGCCAGTAACGAGATTGAACTAGGTATTGAGATACCGATGATCGAATCTCGGGCAAGTAACATACCGATGACAAAGAGAACAACATATGTTGTTATGCGGCTTGACCGATAAAGGTCTTCGTAGAATATGTGGGAGCCAATATGAGCATCTAGGTTAAGCTATTGGTTATTGACCAGAGACGTGTCTCGATCATGTCTACATAGTTCTCGAACCCGTAGGGTCCGCACGCTTAAAGCTCGATGACGGTTATATTATGAGTTTATGTGTTTTGATGTACCGAAGGTAGTTCGGAGTCCCGGATGTGATCACGGACATGACAAGGAGTCTCAAAATGGTCGAGACATAAAGATTGATATATTGGACGACTATATTTGGATACCGGAATGGTTCCGGGTGAGATTGGGACAATACAGGAGCACCGGGAGGTTACCGGAACTCCCCGGGAGGTATATGGGCCTTAATGGGCTTTTGTGGAAAGGAGGGGAAAGGAGCAAGGGAGGGGGCGCCCCCCCCCAAGCCCAATCTGAATTGGGAGGGGGCCGGCCCCCCCTTTCCTTCCTCCCTCCTTCCTCTTCCTTCCCTCTCCCTCTCCAAATAGGAAAAGGAGGAGTCCTACTCCCGGTGGGAGTAGGACTCCCCCCTTGGGCGCGCCTCCTCCTCCTGGCCAGCCCTCTCCTCCCCTCCTTTATATACGGAGGAGGGGGCACCCCATAGTGACAACAATTGATCCCTTGGATCTCTTAGCCGTGTGCGGTGCCCCCCTCCACCATAATCCACCTCGATAATATCGTAGCGGTGCTTAGGAGAAGCCCTGCGTCGGTAGAACATCATCATCGTCACCACGCCGTCGTGCTGACGGAACTCTCCCTCAAAGCTCGGCTGGATCGGAGTTCGAGGGAAGTCATCGAGTTGAACGTGTGTAGAACTCGGAAGTGTCGTGCGTTCGGTACTTGATCCGTCGGATCGTGAAGATGTATGACTACATCAACCCGTTGTGCTAACGCTTCCGCTTTCGGTCTACGAGGGTACGTGGACACACTCTCCCCACTCGTTGCTATGCATCACCATGATCTTGCATGTGCGTAGGATTTTTTTTTGAAATTACTACGTTCCCCAACAGTGGCATCCGAGCCAGGTTTATGCGTAGATGTTATATGCATGAGTAGAACACAAGTGAGTTGTGGGTGATACAAGTCATACTGCTTACCAGCATGTCATACTTTGGTTCGGCGGTATTGTTGGATGAAGCGGCCCGGACCGACATTACGCGTAAGCTTACGCGAGACTGGTTCTACCGACATGCTTTGCACACAGGTGGCTGGCGGGTGTCAGTTTCTCCAACTTTAGTTGAACCGAGTGTGGCTACGCTCGGTCCTTGAGAAGGTTAAAACAACACTAACTTGATGAACTATCGTTGTGGTTTTGATGCGTAGCCAGTTGGAAAAAGCGGTAGGCGTAAGCGAGGCGGTTGGCCTTCGCCTAGTGCCTAGGCAGTGCCTAAGCGCCCTAGGCGCGGCCTAGTCGGTAATATAGTTTTTACTCGTAGTGTATTTGTGATTATTACATGGCTGTTGATATTAGATTATGGCATATAAATAAGTTAATTGCCATCTACTGCCATTGGAATATAACCAGTTTCACATATCAGTGCAGTATGTGGCATGATTTCTTGCTTGGGTAGGCAATTCCTTGCTTGCCCTACCTAGACCCCCATTTATGCCCTGGGTGAGGCATTTGGCCATTGCCTAGCGCCTAGGCATGCCTAAGCGCCTCCTAGGCATTGCCTTTTCCAACAAGGTAAGAACGGTTCTTGCTAAGCCCGTAGCAGCCACGTAAAACTTGCAACAACAAAGTAGAGGACGTCTAACTTGTTTTTGCAGGGAATGTTGTGATGTGATATGGTCAAGACATGATGCTATATTTTATTGTATGAGATGATCATGTTTTGTAAATCGAGTTATCGGCAACTGGCAGGAGCCATATGATTGTCGCTTTATTGTATGCAATGCAATCGCCCTGTAATTGCTTTACTTTATCACTAAGCGGTAGCGATAGTCATAGAAGCAATAGTTGGTGAGACGACAACGAAGCTATGATGGAGATCAAGGTGTCACGCCGGTGATGATGGTGATCATGACGGTGCTTTGGAGATGGAGATCACAAACACAAGATGATGATGGCCATATCATATCACTTATATTGATTGCATGTGATGTTTATCTTTTATGCATCTTATCTTGCTTTGATTGACGGTAGCATTATAAGATGATCTCTCACAAAATTTCAAGATAAAAGTGTTCTCCCTGAGTATGCACCGTTGCCAAAGTTCATCATGCCCAGACACCACGTGATGATCGGGTGTGATAAGCTCTACGTCCATCTATAATGGGTGCAAGCCAGTTTTGCACACGCAGAATACTCAGGTTAAACTTGACGAGCCTAGCATATGCAGATATGGCCTCAGAACACTGAGACCAAAAGGTCGAGCGTGAATCATATAGTACATATGATCAACATAGTGATGTTCACCATTGAAAACTACTCCATTCCACGTGATGATCGGTTATGGTTTAGTTGATTTGGATCACGTGATCACTTAGATGATTAGAGGGCGTCTATCTAAGTGGGAGTTCTTGAGTAATATGATTAATTGAACTTTAATTTATCATGAACTTGGTACCTGATAGAATTTTGCATGTCTATGTTGTTGTAGATAGATGGCTCGTGATGTTGTTCCGTTGAATTTTAATGTGTTCCTTGAGAAAGCAAAGTTGAAAGATGATGGTAGCAATTACACGGACTAGGTCCATAACCTGAGGATTATCCTCATTGCTGCACAGAAGAATTACATCTTGGAAGCACCGCTGGGTGCCAGGCCTGCTGCAGATGCAACTGGCGACGTTAAGAACGTCTGGCAGAGCAAAGCTGATGACTACTCTATAGTTCAGTGTGCCATGCTTTACGGCTTAGAATCGGGACTTCAACGACATTTTGAACGTCATGGAGCATATGAGATGTTCCAGGAGTTGAAGTTAATATTTCAAGCAAATGCCCGGATTGAGAGATATGAAGTCTCCAATAAGTTCTACAACTGCAAGATGGAGGAGAATAGTTCTGTCAGTGTGCATATACTCAAAATGTCTGGGTATTGCAATCACTTGATTCAACTAGGAGTTAATCTTCCTGATGATAGTGTCATTGATAGAATTCTTCAATCACTGCCACCAAGCTACAAGAGCTTCATGATGAACTATAATATGCAAGGGATGAACAAGAAAATTCCCGAGCTCTTCACAATGCTAAAAGCTACAGAGGTAAAAATCAAGAAGGAGCATCAAGTGTTGATGGTCAATAAGACCACCAGTTTCAAGAAAAAGGGTAAAGGGAAGAAGAAGGGGAACTTCAAGAAGAACGACAAACAAGTTGCTGCTCAAGAGAAGAAACCCAAGTCTGGACCTAAGCCTGAAAATGAGTGCTTCTACTACAAACAGACTGGTCACTGGAAGTGGAACTGCCCCAAGTATTTGGCGGATAAGAAGGATGGCAAGGTGAACAAAGGTATATGTGATATACATGTTATTGATGTGTACCTTACCAGAGCTCGCAATAGCATCTGGGTATTTGATACCGGTTATGTTGCTAATATTTCAACTCTAAACAGGGACTACGGATTAAGCGAACACTGGCTAAGGACGAGGTGACGATGCGCGTGGGAAATGGTTCCAAAGTCGATGTGATCGCCGTCGGCACGCTACCTCTACATCTACCTTCGGGATTAGTTTTAGACCTAAATAATTGTTATTTGGTGCTAGCGTTGAGCATGAACATTATATCTGGATCTTGTTTGATGCGAGACGGTTATTCATTTAAATCTGAGAATAATGGTTGTTCAATTTATATGAGTAATATCTCTTATGGTCATGCACCCTTGAAGAGTGGTCTATTTTTGATGAATCTCGATAGTAGTGATACACATATTCAGAATATTGAAGCCAAATGCAGAGTTAATAAAGATAGTGCAACTTATTTGTGGCACTACCGTTTGGGTCATATTGGTGTAAAGCACATGAAGAAACTCCATACTGATGGACTTTTGGAATCACTTGATTATAAATCACTTGGTACTTGTGAACCATGCCTCATGGGCAAGATGACTAAAACGTTGTTCTCCGAAACTATGGAGCGAGCAACTGATTTGTTGGAGATCATACATATTGATGTATGTGGTCCAATGAATGTTGAGGCTCGCGGCGGGTATTGTTATTTTCTCACCTTCACAGATGATTTAAGCAGATATGGGTATATCTACTTAGAAACATAAGTCTGAAACATTTGGAAAGTTCAAAGAATTTTAGAGTGAAGTTGAAAATCATCGTAACAAGAAAATAAAGTTTCTACGATCTGATCGTGGAGGAGAATATTTGAGTTACGAGTTTGGTCTACATTTAAAACAATGCGGAATAGTTTCGCAACTCACACCACCCAGAACACCACAGCGTAATGGTGTGTCCGAACGTCATAATCGTACTTTACTAGATATGGTGCGATCTATGATGTCTCTTACTGATTTACTGCTATAATTTTGGGGTTATGCTTTAGAGACGGTTGCATTCACGTTAAATAGGGCACCATCAAAATCCATTGAGACGACGCCTTATGAACTGTGGTTTGGCAAGAAACCAAAGTTGCCGTTTCTTAAAGTTTGGGGTTGCGATGCTTATGTGAAAAAGCTTCAACCTGATAAGCTCGAACCCAAATCGGAGAAATGTGTCTTCATAGGATACCCAAAGGAAACTGTTTGGTACACCTTCTATCACAGATCCGAAGGCAAGACATTCGTTGCCAAGAATGGATCCTTTCTAGAGAAGGAGTTTCTCTCGAAAGAAGTGAGTGGGAGGAAAGTAGAACTTAATGAGTTAATTGTACCTGCTCCCTTATTGGAAAATAGTTCATCACAGAAACCGGTTCCTGTGACGACTACACCAGTTAGTGAGGAAGCTAATGATATTGATCATGAAACTTCAAATCAAGTTACTACCGAACCTTGTAGGTCAACCAGAGTAAGATCCGCACCAGAGTGGTACGGTAATTCTATTCTGGAGGTCATGTTACTTGACCATGGCGAACCTATGAACTATGAGGAAGCGATGATGAGCCCAGATTCCGCAAAATGGCTTGAGGCCATGAAATCTGAGATGGGATCCATGTATGAGAACAAAGTATGGACTTTGGTTGACTTGCCTGATGATCGACAAGCCATAGAGAATAAATGGATCTTCAAGAAGAAGACTGATGCTGATGGTAATGTTACTGTCTACAAAGCTCGACTTGTCGCGAAAGGTTTTCGACAAGTTCAAGGTGTTGACTACGATGAGACTTTCTCACCCGTAGTGATGCTTAAGTCTGTCCGAATCATGTTAGCAATTGCCGCATTTTATGATTATGAAATTTGGCAAATGGATGTCAAAACTGCATTCCTGAATGGATTTCTGGAAGAAGAGTTGTATATGATGCAACCAGAAGGTTTTGTCGATCCAAAAGGTGCTAACAAAGTGTGCAAGCTCCAGCGATCCATTTATAGACTGGTGCAAGCTTCTCGGAGTTGGAATAAACGCTTTGATAGTGTAATCAAAGCATATGGTTTTATACATACTTTTGGAGAAGCCTGTATTTACAAGAAAGTGAGTGGGAGCTCTGTAGCATTTCTAATATTATATGTGGACGACATATTGTTGATTGGAAATGATATAGAATTTCTGGATAGCATAAAAAGGATACTTGAATAAAAGTTTTTCAATAAAAGACCTTGGTGAAGCTGCTTATATATTGGGCATCAAGATCTATAGAGATAGATCAAGACACTTAATTGGACTTTCACAAAGTACATACCTTGATAAAGTTTTGAAAAAGTTCAAAATGGATCAAGCAAAGAAAGGGTTCTTGCGTGTAATACAAGGTGTGAAATTGAGTCAGACTCAATGCCCGACCACTACAGAAGATAGAGAGAAAATGAAAGATGTTCCCTATGCTTCAGCCATAGGCTCTATCATGTATGCAATGTTGTGTACCAGATCTGATGTGTGCCTTGCTATTAGTTTAGCTGGGAGGTACCAAAGTAATCCTGGAGTGGATCACTGGACAGCGGTCAAGAACATCCTGAAGTACCTGAAAAGGACTAAGGATATGTTTCTCTTTTATGGAGGTGACAAAGAGCTAGTCGTACATGGTTACGTCGATGCAAGCTTTGACACTGATCTAGACGATTCTAAATCGCAAACCGAATACATGTTTATATTGAACGGTGGAGCTGTCAGTTGGTGCAGTTCTAAACAAAGCGTCGTGGCGGGATCTACATGTGAAGCAGAGTACATAGCTACTTCGGAAGCAGCAAATGAAGGAGTCTGGATGAAGGAGTTCATATCTGATCTAGGTGTCATACCTGGTGGGTCCAATGAAAATCTTTTGTGACAATACTGGTGCAATTGCCTTGGCAAAGGAATCCAAAATTCACAAGAGAAACAAGCACATCAAGAGACGCTTCAATTCCATCCGGGACCAAGTCCAAGTGGGAGACATAGAGATTTGCAAGATACATACGGATCTGAATGTTGCATACCCGTTGACTAAGCCTCTTCCACGAGCAAAACATGATCAACACCAAGGCTCCATGGGTGTTAGAATCATTACTATGTAATCTAGATTATTGACTCTAGTGCAAGTGGGAGACTGAAGGAAATATGCCCTAGAGGCAATAATAAAGTTATTATTTATTTCCTTATTTCATGATAAATGTTTATTATTCATGCTAGAATTGTATTAACCCGAAACATAATACATGTGTTAATACATAGACAAACATAGTGTCACTAGTATGCATCTACTTGACTAGCTCGTTAATCAAAGATGCTTAAGTTTCCTAACCATAGACATGAGTTGTCATTTGATTAATGGGATCACATCATTAGGAGAATGATGTGATTGACTTGATCCATTCTGTTAGCTTAGCACTTGATCATTTAGTATGTTGCTATTGCTTTCTTCATGACTTATACATGTTCCTATGACTATGAGATTATGTAACTCCCGCTTACCTGAGGAACACTTTGTGTGCTACCAAACGTCATAACGTAATTGGGTGATTATAAAGGTGCTCTACATGTGTCTCTGAAGGTACTTGTTGAGTTGACATATTTTGAGATTAGGATTTGTCACTCCGATCGTCGGAGAGGTGTCTCTGGGCCCTCTCAGTAATGCACATCACTATAAGCCTTGCAAACAATGTAGCTAATGAGTTAGTTACGGGATGATGCATTATGTAACGAGTAAAGAGACTTGCCGGTAACGAGATTGAACTAGGTATTGAGATACCGACGATCGAATCTCGGGCAAGTAACATACCGATGACAAAGGGAACAACGTATGTTGTTATGCGGTTTGACCGATAAAGATCTTCGTAGAATATGTGGGAGCCAATATGAGCATCCAGGTTCCGCTATTGGTTATTGACCGGAGATGTGTCTCGGTCATGTCTACATAGTTCTCGAACCCGTAGGGTCCGTACGCTTAAAGTTCGATGACAGTTATATTATGAGTTTATGTGTTTTGATGTGCCGAGGGTAGTTCAGAGTCCCGGATGTGATCACAGACATGACGAGGATCTCTAAATGGTCGAGACATAAAGATCGATATATTGGACGACTATATTTGGACACCGGAATGGTTCCGGGTGAGATTGGGACAATACCGGAGCACGAGGAGGTTATCGGAACCCCCCGGGAGGTATATGGGCCTTAATGGGCTTTAGTGGAAAGGAGGGGAAAGGAGCAAGGGGGGAGGCGCCCCCCCAAGCCCAATATGAATTGGGAGGGGGGTCGGCCCCCCTTTCCTTCCTTCCTCCCTCCTTCCTCTTCCTTCCCTCTCCCTCTCCAAATAGGAAAAGGAGGAGTCCCACTCTCGGTGGGAGTAGGAATCCCCCCCTTGGGCGCGCCTCCTCCTCCTGGCTGGCCCTCTCCTCCCCTCCTTTATATACGGAGGAGGGGGCCACCCCATAGTGACAACAATTGATCCCTTGGATCTCTTAGCCATGTGCGGTGCCCCCTCCACCATAATCCACCTCGATAATATCATAGCGGTGCTTAGGCGAAGCCCTGCGTTGGTAGAACATCATCATCGTCACCACACCGTTGTGCTGACGGAACTCTCCCTCAAAGCTCGGCTGGATCGGAGTTCGAGGGACGTCATCGAGTTGAACGTGTGTAGAACTAGGAGGTGCCGTGCGTTCGATACTTGATCGGTCGGATCGTGAAGACATACGACTACATCAACCGCGTTGTGCTAACGCTTCCGCTTTTAGTCTACGAGGGTATGTGGACACACTCTCCCCTCTCGTTGTTATGCATCACCATGATCTTGCGTGTGCGTAGGAATATTTTTGAAATTACTACGTTCCCCAACAGTTTGAAGGACTAGCAGCTCGGTGGTTGGAATCGATGCAGCGAAGACAGCCAAATGCGACTTGGAATGAATTTTGCAGCAGTTTACAGAGCCGTTTCGGTCGGAATCAACACCAAACTTTGCTTAGGCAACTGTTTCGTATTGCTCAAACAGGACAGTGGTTGATTATGTTGATCGTTTTGCTGATTTGTATGATCAGCTGTCTGCTTATGAGGATGCTCCCAATTCGTTACATTACACTACTTGTTTCCTTGATGGACTGAAGCTAGGAGTTCGAGTTGTTGTAGCACTGCAGAAACCTAAGGACCTTGATGTTACTTATGATTTGGCCCTGCTGCATGAGGAATTGGGTGAGGGCCTTACTCCCCTTAACTCGCCCTCTCTAATCAAGGTGGGTGCCCTGCCCTTACCCCTTCCTCCCGAGTACGTCTGTCTAATGATCGCAAGGTTTCTGGACCTGTTAAAATAGTTCACACTGAAGACAAGTGGTCAGCTCTTAGATCTTATAGGTGCGCTAAGGGCTTATGCTTTGTCTATGGAGAGAAATGGGCCAAGGATCATATTTGTAGGTCTACTGGGCAGCTACATTTTGTGCAGGAACTCATAGATCATATGCAAATGATGGAAGTTGGGTCTCCTACTTCTGATGATGACAGTTTATCTGTCCATGCTATGCGTCTGTCAGCTGCTGCAGTGGGCAAAGATTCCAATGCTCCTACCTTACAACTTGAAGTTCAGTTGCAAGGTCTTTCTCTGGTTTTTATAGTGGATTCTGGCAGTACTCATTCATTTGTGGACAGCAAGTTTGTTGACCAGTTGCAAGGGGTTCAGTCTACTCCCACAATTTCAGTGATTGTTGCTGGGGGTGATACTCTGTCTTGCTCACAATGTATGAAACAGTCCACCTGGACTTGTTGTGGTACTGCTTTTGTATCTGATTTCAGGTTTCTACCATTGGCCTCCTATGATGGTATTTTGGGGTTGGATTGGCTGGCTCTTCACCGCCCTATGCAAGTGGATTGGATACAGAAGTGGCTCTCATTTCATCAGAAAGGCACTGTGGTTACATTATAAGGTCTGTTGCCAACTGAATTTGCTATTATAGTGATCTATATCAGTGTTGTTATCTGTCCTGGAGAAGGGAATGTTGCCCCTGATATGCAAGTAATACTGGATGAATTTGCATCTGTATTTGAAGCCCCCACTGGCCTTCCTCCCAGAAGAGCGCATGATCATCATATCCCTCTTATACCAGGAGCTAGGCCTGTTTCTGTCAAACCCTATAGAATTGCTCCTCAACTCAAAGATGAGCTGGAGAAACAGATTCAGGAACTGCTTTCGTTGGGCATGATAAGAGTCAACAAAAGTCCATTTTCTTCTCCTGTGCTGCTAGTTAAAAAGAAAGAAGAAGGTACCTGGAGGTTAGTTGTGGATTTCAGACATTTGAATGCTATTACTATAAAAGGCAAGTACCCTATTCCAGTTATTGATGAACTTTTAGATGAATTAGCTGGGGCTTGTTGGTTTTCTAAGCTGGACTTGAAAGTTGGCTATCATCAAATCAGGCTTGCTCCAGGAGAGGAATACAAAACTGCATTTCATACACACAATGGCCATTATGAATTCACTGTCATGGCTTTTGAGCTGAGTGAGGCACCTGGTACTTTCCAAGGGTCAATGAACTTTGATCTATCTCCTGTATTGAGGAAATGTGCCTTGGTTTTCTTTGATGATATCCTAATTTTCATTAAAACTTATAGAGAACATCTGAAGCATGTCAGACAAGTGCTGGAAATTTTGCAAAAGGAGTAGTGGAAAGTGAAGATGTCCAAATGTTCTTTTGCTCAACAAGAAATTTCTTATTTAGGCCATGTGATTAGCTCCAAGGGAGTGGCTACTGATCCCAGTAAGATTGTGGCTGTGCAAAATTGGCCTACTCATGTTAATGTTAAGGAGGTCAGAGGTTTCCTTGGTCTTAGTGGTTACTACAGGAAATTCATTAAGCACTATGGCATTATTGCTAAGCCCCTTACAAAACTTTTGAAGAAGTGTGTGCCTTTTGTGTGGACCTCTGTAACTGAAGAAGCATTTGCTATATTGAAACAAGCTCTGGTGTCTGCTCCAGTGTTGGTCTTGCCTGATTTTTCCAAACCTTTCACTATAGAGACTGATGCATGTGAATTTGTCAGCAAAGCACTGGGCCCTAGAAACAGAGGATTATCTGTTTATGAGAAGGAATACTTGGCTATTTTGTTGGCAGTTGATCAGTGGAGATCTTATCTGCAGGTCCAACAGTTCACTATTAAAACTGACCAGAAAAGTTTAGCACATCTGCAGGACCAGAGATCGCACACTCCCTGGCAACAAAAGTGTTTAACTAAGCTCTTGGGTTTGAATTACCAAATCCAATACAAGCAAGGCTCTACTAATTCTGCTGTTGATGCTTTATCAAGGAGACCACCTGATCCTTCTCAAGTGTTTCTTGTCTCTGGAGCTCAACCTTCTTGGTTGTCTGATGTTGCTGATAGTTATGTGGGTGACACCAAAGCTCAGGCCATCTTGCAGCAGTTAGCAGTAACCCCTGCATCTAAACCAAATTTTACTCTCATTAATGGTCTTCTCAGGTACAAGTCCTGCATCTGGTTAGGTCAGAACCCTGCTTTACACCTCAGGATATTTTCTGCTTTTCATGACAGTCCTCTGGGGGTCACTCTGGGTTCCCTGTAACATACAAACGAATTCGTTCTCTGTTCAAGTGGTATGGTATGAAGCAGTTTATTAAAACACAAGTGCAGTCTTGTTTGATTTGCCAGCAAGCAAAACCAGAGAGGGTGAATTACCCTGGTCTTTTATCTCCTCTGCCTGTTCCTAACAAGGCTTGGGATACTGTGACCATGGATTTTATATCTGGTCTTCCTCCTTCCTCACACTATGACTGTGTTTTGGTTGTACTGGACAAGTTCTCTAAATATGGTCACTTCATTCCTCTCAAGCATCCCTTCAATGCTCAGAAAATAGCAGAGGTCTTCATAGATAATGTATACAAGCTTCATGGAATGCCTAGACTTATTGTGTCTGATCGAGATCCCATATTTACCAGCAACTTTTGGAGATTGCTCATTTCTAAAACTGGTGCAGAATTGAACATGAGTTCAGCACATCATCCGGAGACTGATGGGCAAACGGACCGCGTTAACCAACAAGTGGAGTGTTATTTGAGGTGTTTCATAACTACACATCCTAATCAGTGGAGCAAGTGGCTTTCCCTTTGTGAGTTCTGGTATAACAGTAATTGGCATTCTGCTCTTGATAAGTCTCCTTTTGAAGTAATCTATGGGCATGCTCATCGATACTTTGGCATTTCTGAATCTGATACTTTGGCTCCAGTCGATTTGCAGCAGTGGTTGGACTCCAGGAAACTGGTCATGGACTCTGTCAGACAGCACCTAGTGCATGTGCAACATCGCATGAAACAACAGGTTGACAAACATCACACAGAATGTGTCTTTGCTGAAGGAGAAATGGTCTTTCTCAAACTACAACCATATGTTCAGTCGTCGGTGGTGGTCCGAGCAAATCACAAGCTTTCCTTCAAATATTTTGGGCCTTTTCCCTATCAGTGAGAAGATTGGTGAGGTGGCTTATAGGCTCCAACTACCGGAGGGGAGTAAGGTACACCCAGTTTTTCACGTATCGCAACTGCAGAAATTTGTCCCTCCATCAGTACAGGTACAAGCTTGCCTTCCTTCAGTTACGGCTTCTCTGCAAGTACCAGTTCAGATTCTTCGGCAGCGAGTTCGTCAAGTAGGCCACAAACTCGTGGCCCAAGGCTTGATCTTGTGGAGTGGGTGTTCTGCAAATGAAGCAACTTGGGAGGATCTGGACTCTCTCAAACAGCAATTTCCGAGAGCTACGGCTTGGGGTCAAGCCGCTTCTCAAGGAGGGGGGATGTTAGCAGCCCGACAACAAGCAGCAGCACGCGATGAGGGCGCTGAAGAGGCAAAGGCGGGAGATGGGCCTGGGACGAGCCGGCCCATGAGGCAAAGGAGGACGCCAACCCGTTACGTTGATCCATCTTGGGCCCGTTAACTATGTTAACGGTCATTTCCTTTAAATAGCCAGTAGTCACCATTGTAATAGGTAGGAAGGAACCGGACGGCGGCTTCGGCCGATGCTTGTATCGATTGTGTCGTTGTGTGGGTGGATGGGCGGAATAGCTACGCAAACTATTTCCTCCTCCGATTCAAATTGAAACCCTAGTTCGATTTCCACCAGATCCAGTGAGTTGCTCACATTGTTCATCTCTCTGTCTCCTGTTCCTCTCTTGTCCATGCTGCTAGTTACATGGATTAGTGGATCTTGGATAGATGGATGTATGTTGATGTTAGGTACTACTAGATGGTTTGCTTGATGGATGGAGGAGTGGTGCTAGTTGCTTGCTAGATGGATGGATGAATGGTGCGAGTATGTAGACATCTTTGCTACTGTGAAGGGCCAATGCTACTGTAAAGGGAAGTAGTAATTCGTTCTCTTTTTGCGGCTGTTTGGTGCTAATTCGCTACTGTCAAGGGTAGTAGTAACTGGTTCCCTTTTGCTACTGCTTGGTGCTAATTTGCTACCGTGAATAGATGGATATACCTGTGTACGTGCTAATGCAATGTCCTTGGGGGCGTTCCTGGCTGTCCGGTGATAGTACCCATTAGCTTTTAACTTGGAAGGATCGGAGTGCTGATTGGACATAATGTTGTAATATTACTTTGAATTCTGAAATAAATTAGACAATCTGAAAACTGTGGTATCTTATATCTTCATGCTAAAATAATGTAGTTTTTTAATACTTTAGTTTTCTGGTACTTTACTATCAAACACAGCCTTAGAGATACTTAGCATTCTGAACGAACCCCCAGCATGTTCTTAGAGTTAGTAATGTCATTACATCTATCTGTACTGTTGATGGTTACTACTTTTAGTATCAGCCATCTGAAGGTGCATATTTAGATAGTTTTGTTTTGCACTTAATTGCTGGGTCCCTAGGATCCTCCAACTATGGTACATGGTTTAACTGGTTCTCTCTCTCTCTCTCTGTGTGTGTGTGTGTGTGTGTGTGTGTGTGTGTGTGTGTGTTGTGATCCCTTTTCTACAGCTAGACATGCAGGTCAGTGTTTGTGTTTGTGTGCAGAAGCTCGGGAGGGACAGAGGAGGTTGTTGGGAGATGATGGAGGTGAGTGCATCACAACAGCGCTGCCCTGTTTCTCTTTGATGTCGCCGACTCGGCTTAAGGCGCTCGTTTGTACCAATGTTGTAGGGTACATTTTTCTTCTTTCCTATAATTTCCTTTATTTGTTAAACCCACTCTGTTCTAAGCATTGTGAAGTAGAAAGCATGATTCCAGTTTACTTTATTTTTCTGTTTAGTGTAAGCAATATAAGCTGACGTATTTGAGTACTATCTAATTCTTTTTCATACCATATTACTGCTAATTCAGGCATGGTAATTGGTAGTATATATGCTATTTGTTTAGATCTGTTTTATTCTATCCATGGCGTATTGTTTTTCGAGAACCTTGGATTTGTAATGAAGTTTGCTGGTTGTTGATGTGCAGCTGACTATCCATTTACAAATGAAGTGCGTCGTTCAAGTGAAGGAGGGAGGATAATGCGAAGCCGAACGTGCATGCAGGTGCGGTGCCTGGGAAGAGAAAGAAGTTTAGCTCTCTTCTTATTTTGTTATGTCGCAATAGGCCAGCCCAAGATTTCTAGGTGTTTTATGGTCTCTTTTTATTTTGAGCATATGCATGTCTGTTCATAACAGCAATGATTTTGATCATCAACGTGCTTGCTCGTAAAAATTACAAGAAATTGGTAGCATCATGTGTTGTTTCATTAAAGGGAGGTGAAACAACAACACCAATTATTTGCACTTGGTGCTAAATGCAATGGCTTGGCAAAATAACTTACTGTGTTGATTAATGTTTGGTTTTTCTTTTTTCTTTTTCATTTGAATAGCATTGCCGTAGATATCCATTTTACATAACATGTTTGAAAATTTGAAAATTTCCAAGTTACTCTATAGTGACAATGTAATTTTTTGTTAAGAGGTTCTAAGGGTTAATTCTTTTTCTGAAAGTTATCCTTTATCTAGACTAAATGGTTGTCGTCTGAGATGAAACAATGTGTTTACTGTACCAAGAAGGGGATGTATGCATTGTTCCTATATCCAAATTAGCCAAATTGTAATTTCTTATATGGAGGCTCTTTGCAATACATCTTGGGGCAACGTGCAAAATTTATGTTGGACTCATGAGTCGGTGCGGTAAAGCGTGCATGTTGCTTCTAGTTTTATTGTTAACCATGCTATGGTCCAAACTCCTTTTTATTCTGCTCATATGATATTGCTCATCTTTTGTTTTCTGTCCCGATGCCTCATGTATTTATAAAAAAATGCAGGTCATGTATTTGAAAAATGTTCAATGTGTATAAAAATGGTTCTAATGTAATAGAAAAATGTATGATACGTACGGAACTTTTTTGAAATTAGAACCTATGTTTGAAAAAAGTTTGTTTAGGATGTACCTGGAAAGTGTTAAATGTGTATAAGAAAAATGTTGCTTATGTATACAAAAAATGTACAACTTGTATGAAAAAATAGATATTAGAATATATATATATATATATGAAAAATTGTTAATCATGTACTTGAAAAATGTTGAACGTATATAAGTTAAATGTTTCCACTATATATATAAAACGTCCATTTTTTATTAAAAAAGACAGACAGCAAAACTTATATCTGAAAAAGGTTAATCATGTATTTTCAAAAATGTTTAATGAGTATATAAAAATGTTCTTATTGTATTAAAAAAATATAATATGTATGAAAAAGTGGAACTCAAAAAAAATTATTGTGAATCATGCATTTTAAAAAGATAAGCCCATATAATAACAAATATGTATAATCCGTATGAAAAATAAAATAGGCATCAAAAAATATATTTGAAAAAAATATTAATATTATATTTAAAAATTATTTAACATGTACAAGAAATGTATCTAATGTATACGAAAAACTGTAGACTTGCGTTAAGAAACCTGAAGAAAACCAAAATGAAGAAAAGGAAAAAAGCTAAAAAGTGAACGAAGAAACATAGATAACCAAAGAAAAAACTAAAAAGAAAACAAATAAAACCAAAAACCACAAAAAATAGAAGAAAACCCGAAAACCCATTGCAAAACAGCCCAAAACCATACTACGGTACTGGGCCGGCGAGGGGAGCATGCATCTCACTACAGGCCAGATATAGCTCCCACCGCAATTGCTATGTATCGCCCGTACTTGATATATAATAGGGCTCGCCCACAGTCGCTACAGTACCAGACCGGTCCATTATTGCGTGTTGGCACATTTGCTTCGCCGGTCGTCTGTTTAATTTTTCCTTTTTCTGTTTTCTTCAGTTTTGTATATTTATTTTATGGTTTTTATTCGTTTTCTCCGGTTTGTTTGGAGTTTTCATTTTTCCTATGGGTTTCTTTGTTTTCTTTCATCAGTTTCCATCAATTATCTCTGGTTTTATTTTTAAAATCCCTTTTATATTTTTAACACATGTCTACATTTTTCATACGCATTGTATATTTTTTTCCTGTACGTTAGGAATATTTTTTACACATGTTTAACTTATTTCAAATACATGATTAACATTTTTCTAGTATATGTTTTTACGTCTAATTTTTTTCACACAAGTTTTATCATTTTTATTGTACAAATAATGTTTTTATAAATGTTTCATAATTTTCAAATACATTTTTTACCAAAACATGGTTTGAAATTTTTTTGAATGCACGTTGGAAATGTTTTTTAATAATAAAAACATTTTTATGAACTATGGAAAAAGAATCTCTCAAGTTTTACGCACGGCCCATAAGAAGGCACCAAGCATTCATGATCTGCGAAATAATTGGAGTCCAGCAGGCGCTACTAGCCCACGAGAGCTCACAAACCTCTTCGGCCATTTCCCTCCTTCCCCTCCTTCCTCTCCTTATCCACAATTTCCATACCAATCCACAACTCTCCACTCGGCCTTCCCCTCGCTACCACTCCGCCTGCTGCCGCGCCATGGCGCTCCACGCCGTCTCCCCTGCGGCGGCGGCCTCCCCGCCCTGCGCCCTCTCCTCTGCCCGTCTGCCCCAGCGCCCAGGTTGCTCCTCCTTCCCCCGCGCTTTCCCGCTTCGTTGAAACCCGCGAGTGTCATCCGTATTCTGCTTTTATCATTCATGGTACGGGTTTCGGCGTAGTAAGCACTGTAGCGCCAAGACGAACCCCAGGTCAGGAATGCGGTGGAATGCAAATGCCGGTGCTTTTATCGCTTCTCCGTTCACGGCACTACCTTTGCATTTAGGTTGCTGTTTGCGTCGAGCCAGCCTATAGACAAACGAAGACTGAATCGGATTTGGAACGGCAAGCTCTATACTCCACTGTGCACTTGGATATGTAATTGAGAGTCATTTCAACGTGCATTTCACAATGCCTGTGGAAAATATGTACTAGTATTACTTTACTTGTGGTTTCAAGCTAATGTCTTCCCCAGGCTGTTGGGATACTAGTATTTCTTTGCACTTAAATAAATAAGATATCAGGAAACCATTGACAGTTGTTATCCTTCACAATTCAGGGTCATTCAGAAGTGACCGAAGCCATTTATAAATCGATGTATCTCACGAAATTCATCACTGGATGTTCATTGTTTGTCGTGGAAAACTGGTGAGATGGATGTAGTAGCTAATGTGGCTCCAAGTAACTAGTTTCTACTCCCTCCGTCCGGAATTAGTTGGCACTCAAATGGATGTATCTAGATGTATGTCAGTGCTAGATACATCTGTTTGAGCATCAACTAATTCCGGACGAAGTAGATAAGAGCAGACTGCTGTATTCACATAATTTCATCAGCAAGGAACAATGTGACAAGGCATCATCAATCATCAGAACATACTGCATTCAACATGTTGTGGTTCTTTCTCAGTACTGCTTCTACCATATTTACATATTCCTACTTGTTTACAAAGCAACCAGAGTACATATTCCTACTAGAACTCAATGTTGGGCAAGGTCTCACCAGAGAATACTGTATTTCACAGGTTGTGGTTGTCTCTCAAACCGTTCATCCCTGTTAAGTTCGTCCACAAACTTCATGAAATTTCAGTCTGGAGCAGTGGGTTTCTTTGGTGTGCCTTTGGTTCTTCAACACTCGGACAAGAGGCGAGTAGTTTTGCATTTAAATATTTCTTATACTTGATGAGCTTCAAGTTAGTCTTCGTTAACTTGTGATTATCATGTATCAGAGCAGTTTTGAGGCATGCCACTAATGAAGAAATTGAGGAAGAAAAGATGATCGTTGAAGAACAAGCTGTAAATAACAATGCAACTCTGTATTAGAAGTGTTAATATTTGCCTTGTAAAGTCTTTTACGCATGGTGCTAACTAGCTGGCACTATGTATTGTCAGAAAGAAAAGATGGAGAAGGCCATTGAAACAGTTCAATCGAACTTCAATACCGTCAGGACTGGGCGGGCAAACCCGTCTATGCTCGACAGGATTGAGGTTTGATGATTATTCCCGGAAATCCCTTTTGGAGCTCGGGCTCCAGTGAGGCCTCCGGATTCAAATTTCAAATTTCATTGAAATTCGTATTTTTACACCTCAAAAAATTCTGAAAAAAATCACAGATATATATGAAGGCATAATACACATGTGTGTAAATTTTCAGTTCAAAATACATTGAAATGAGGGCTGTGCAAAAAAGACAAATCTGGGGCTGTTTAACACATGATACTATCCATCCTCCTAGGCCATGGATTTGTCTTTTTTGTACAGGTCGCAATTCAAGGTATTTCATCATGAATTTTTACACATATGTGAGTTACATCCTTACATACACGCATATTTTTTTTCAGAATTTTTTGAACCATAAAAGTTTGAATTTGAATTTTTCAAAAATAAAGGCCTCCATGGAGCTCGGCCTCCAAAACGCCTTTCTCGATTATTCCTTCTTTTTTTTATATTCTGAAAGTAACAATTGCATGATAGCACCTGTCATTCCGTGTAATGTCCTTTCTGTATCTGTATAACAATTTAATTGGTTTACTCCATAACTAGGCTACGTGTGAACCAGTAGTTATTTCAGTAGGCTAATAGTTACCATTCAATTCTGAACTGATATCAGTGGAACAATGTGTGGTCAATACAATTCATTGATTTTGTTTGGAAACAATTGAATTAGCATATGCAATTATGGCTAAAGCACAAAGAGGTTACTGTGCAATGGTGAAGCTGCTCATATGGCGAATAATTCCTTGCAGGTTGAGTACTATGGAACTCCTGTAAACTTGAAGACTATTGCACAGATAAATACCCCAGATGCGACTTCTCTTCTTATCCAACCATATGACAAGTCTTGGTAAGCTATTTATCGTCCCCAGTTTAGGCATAGCTTGGTATTGCTTTGTACGTCCCGTGTTGTTGACATATATATACTGTGCAGCCTCAAGCTCATTGAGAAAGCTATAGTTGCTGCAAATATTGGGGTAACACCAAGCAATGATGGAGAAGTGATACGAGTCACTGTCCCACCATTGACATCTGACCGCAGAAAGGTTTGTGCATTACATTTCCAACCTCTTGTGCTTAAATTAGTAGTATTGTGCATTTAAATTCTGACTCGTTTGGTCACACTTTTAGTTTGCATGATTGTGCCTATTTCTTCTTCCTTGTGTTAAAATTCAATTGGGAAATATGACAACAACAAATCTTAATATGCACACCATTTCTCGAATCATAATAGTAAGGAGACTTTAATAATTCATATCTGAGACCTAGACACACCAGCTAAGAGAAAAGATAACTCTTGTACTAAAATATGTTTCTGAAACTTATGTGATTCCCAAGTGGCACCTTCACTGATTTGTTAGCACCATAAAATACAACATTCTTTAACTCAAAGATCAGAAATTGATTTGAACATGATGCGTAAAAAGGGCATGTTTTTTCTAGTGAACATTTTAGATGGATTATCTGGTAAGTGTTGCTTGCTGCTTAAGTGTAGTTGTTCAAGCATAGGAATTTTCTATAGCTTGATAACATGTCCAATCTATAGGTTTTGCACAGATAATAAAATTCTTATATCTTTTTTCCCAATTAATCTTCTCTTTTTTCATGGGGCAGGAAATGACAAAAAACGTAGCCAAGTTATCTGAAGAAGGCAAGGTACAACCTCACCTTGGCACACATTATACATTCTTTTCAGCAGAATATTTATAATTATATTTATACCGGGGCTTAATTTTCTGTACAACGTTTTCATGCATTTTATTTATGATTGGCCACCCTACTTGCACTATTTCAACAGTTTGAAGTACCCCCGTTCCTAAATATTTTTCTAGAGATTTCAACAAGTGACTACATACGGAGTAAAATGAGTGAATCTACACCATAAAATATGTCTATATACATCCATATGTGGTAGTCCATTTGAAATCTCAAAAAAGACAAATATTTAGGAATGGAGGGAGTATATCTGAAGCCTTTATGTATTTGCGGATAAGTTATTTATCTCACCTTTACGAATTACTTCTGTTGTAATCGTGATGTACAGTAGATAAAATTTAACAACAACCACGTATGAACTGTTGATGTTTCATGAAAGTTGTTAAATCACATGCTCTTTACTGTGTCTGTTACACATAAATTGGTGTACAGAAATGTTCTTTTCCGAACTTGGTAAAAGGCATGTCGATCTCTGTTCTTTTCTGCTGTTGTTCTAACATCTGTAGATGCTCATGCTTTAGTATATACAAGATGTTGAGTTGTACGATAATTTTTATGAAATATTGTGATTTCCTTCTCCTTAGTGGATCCTAATAAGAATGGGTGATAACTATGACTTTTTTTCAGGTTGCTATCAGAAACATAAGACGAGATGCAATCAAAGCCTATGATAAGCTAGAGAAGGTTTGCTCTTCTCAGCTGGTACTAGTTCGTTGGACTACCTTTGCCCTCAGATTAATAGCTTGCGCTTGTATACATAGGAAAAGAAACTTTCTGAAGATAATGTGAAGGATTTATCAGCCGATCTACAAGTGAGGATACACACTTTCATGCCCCCCCGTACTTAGTACAGTGATGCATTGGGGACTAAGACTAACTTCTTGTACTAATTCTACAGAAAATCACAGACGAGTACATGAAAAAGGTTGAAGCCATCCAAAAGCAGAAGGAACAGGTACTTGGGTCCATAAGATGGTCCGGCTTATCGCTTCAGTGTTACTCCTGTCTTAAGATAATTGGCTAATTCGACGCAACTAGTGAAAAATGGCTTCGCTTGATGCCAAAGGAGTTACTGTATTATTGATCATCATTGCTTCTGAACCATGGAAAAATAAACAAAAACTTATGGATTTTCCCTTTTCAGGAGCTGAGCAAGGTTTAGATCCCGACCCGACTGAACAAAAACTGGTGAGTCGCATTTCGCCCTGTGAAGTACCTTGGCTGTGTTGAAGAAACTGATGTATCAGCAACCAACACATTTGTTGGGTTATCACAGAACCTTGCTCCTAAAACGGCAGTCATTTCATGAAATTAGCAGCTAACACGTGAATTGCTACAGGCTACATGTTTTCTGAAGCCCTCCTCTGGTCATCGGATGGCTGCCAGTGCGATGGGGTGCACTCGTTGGGTTGTTGGAGTCTCGCTAAGACTGATGGATGCAAAGTTGAGACAGTGTTGCTGCTCTATGGTTTCCCTTTTGTAATTAGGCCTTCGCCGTCTTCCCGTCCGACTGCCATTGTCAATATTTCCACGAATTAAATTCTGTGATGTGCACTCTAAAAGTTCTTTTCATGTTTCCTTTGCTAATTGTATACCCTGGGCCAGGCTCCACTGCAATCGGGTGCTACAAATTGGGCAAGTTCTTTTCCATGTTTCAGAGATTGAAACGAGGCTTTACTGTATCTTTGACACGATAGGCCCGGCCACCGGCTATAGCCAGTGTATCATGGGTCCCATGTGAAAATATCCACACCGATGACTGGCAGAGCGACACGTCCCTTGCCGACAACGACCAGGCTGCGATAATTACGGACGCTGGTGCCGGCCCCACGGAAGGACGGGCCGGACTCGTGTGGCAGTGGTAGGGCCACCAATCGGCGGGTGGTCCCGGCATACAGTACGTCCCATTCCTGTGTTCTCCACTAGGATTGAGTGATGGTGACTCCGGTAGGCAAAGTATTCATTGCCGGCATGGACCGGTAAGCATTTTGAATGCTGTGCTAATGCTACTGCTCGAGTAGGATAGGAGTACTTCATGTGTCCGTCAGATATCACCTCAACGATAGGAGAAGCAGCAATTAGCAAATTATTACTACCATGCAGTTCGTTTTGTCCTCATGGTTGTTTTCCTTTTTGCAAGGTTGGGAAAATGATCCCCTTCAAAAAATGGAAAAATGGTCATTCGATTAGACGGTGCTAATGTGTTGGAGTACTACTGAACATCTTTTAGTAGCAGCACTTGTGATAAGAGAAGCCGGAGGAGTGCGTGCGTTGGGCGCAATCTAGGAGACACGTCAAAATCTCAGAGGCTTCAAGATTGAAGCGGCGGAAAACGATGCTCAAAAGTGGAACCGATCACCCAGGAATGGGACCGACGAAAACAACATATATGTAGATCAAACTTTGAGGGGACAAGAAGGAGAACCCGGCGCAAGTTGGAAAGAGGCAGATCAGATCGACCGAACCGTTCAACCGAGGCAGATGGAGAATCAAAAACAAAACCAACAAAAACGCACCGGCCAGGGCGGAAATGGAAGGTAGCAAGTCGATGGCCGGGGTGGCCGCTCTCCGCCGTCGTCATCTCGCTTCCGTCGCCGTTCTCCCAGGCAGCGGCAGCGCAGATTTCCACGCCGCCTGACGCTTGAGGCGCGGTGACGAGAGGAGAAAGAAAGCCACGCTCGTCGCCGTGGTATTCCTCTGCTCGCCTCGTCTTTTCAGAGAGCGCGGCGCGGCGCCCTCTGCCTTTGTACTGTCCCTCGGGTTGACTATACCATGCCGACTGCACATGCCAGTGCCGTGGCACATAACGTCAGCCACTGTAATCTGTGGAGTAGTACTGGTGGATATGGGGAGGGGTGAAAAAGTTAGTGGGTCCCATGCTTCCGTGGCCCAGCATCTGCTGTCTATTCAGGCGGGCCCACCCCTGAAATATTTACTCACCAAGTAGTGCAACGACAACCGGCCTATAGTGGGACCCACGGCTTGTGAAGACGTGGGACCCCCCTGGAGGAGCATAGCAGAACTATACGGACACGGCAGCGGGTCGGGCGTGGCCCCACGTGTACGTGGACCCAGGTGGGCGCGGAAAGCAATTGGACCGTCGTGCGGGGCCCGCGGCTGTCCCTGTCGCGATGAGATCTCGGGGCTCTCGGCGTGGAGAGGCGAGGTGATCTGGACCGTGCACTCGTTCAGGCACCATCGCCGGCCACCGGAGACCGGACGATGTGGATTGGTCGATCGGGAAAAGGATATGGTAGCTGGGTACTCGTGTGTTCTGAATTTTGGTCAACAAAATAATTTTCTTTTCTTTTACCGCGGTCAATAAGATATTTTTCAACCCCCACCTAAGAAAAGTCCAACTCCACAGATAAAAGACAAGATACTTTTCAAATTGGCTAGAGATATTTTAAGATATCCGCTGCCATCCAAGCATGGAATGTGCAATGGATCTAGACTAGAGAGTAAAAAATTCAAGTGCTCGGATTGCTCCATATAGTGATCTAACGATCTTATATTTCTTGCAGAGGAAGTACTTTAAAATTAACACACTATTTTACATGTATTTTATTTGTCGAGTATCGAAAGATTTCACAAGTGATGTATCTTGTTAGGAAAAAGTATTTTTTTTATTTTAGTGATAAGAACTGGTATATTTTAGGTTATATGATAACTCTTTTTTTAATGAAATAAATCACCATGTTAGATTTTTTTTAGAGCAATCCGAGCGCTCAGTTTGCTATCCTGGACCGTTCTAAGATAGTGAACGGAGCGTTGGGAAAGCCCTTTGGTTCTTGGGTCACAAGATATGGGAAAGACAATAATTAAAAATGTTGAAAACTTTTTTTGAATAAACTCGACTTTCTTTTGCATTGGTATATAAATTTTCACGCATAAAAACTATCGTCGACTTTAGGGCAAAAAAGGTAAAATTTATTGCTATATACAAGTCACTAATCACACTTTTTTGGCCTAATTTTTTTTGTTTCTTTACCTAAAGTCAACGTTTTTTTTGTGAAGTTTTTTGTGAGTAAAATGGATGGTCAAGTTTATTTCAAAAATATTTTCAGAATTTTCTTAATTTTTATTTAATTCTATTTTTTACATATAGGATGTATATACACCCAGGAACCAAATGTTCTTGTCCACTCATTGCTCCGATAGCTATGTTCGTTATGGTAGAATCAAACCTGCCAAGGTTCAAGTCTCGTACTTGGTGCTCGCATTTTTCTGAAATTACCTTAGTTTTTTTTAGCGATGCTCGTGTAGTACAATGAGACATCCCCGTTGACTACGGGGCATATTTGGTGACTTTGTCAATCTCAAAATATTGTGTCAACTCGGTATCTCGGAGGTGCTCATAGGGATAGAGTGTGCGTCCGTGCGCTCATAGGGGTGAGTGTATGTGCGTATATGTGAGCATCGCGTATGTGTGTATATGTGAGCATCCAACGAACAGACGGTTGCGCTCCGCCTCATTGATGCAGAGCCGCCATCGCTTGCGGCGGATGGCGCGGGAACTTTTCACGGATTTGTACAAATGCTCGTTGCTCATTCAGTATGCCTGAATTCTCCGCGACCATAGCCACGATGGCCCCCTTGTTCGCCTACTCGCCGATGATCTGGCCCTTCGAGCCGGTGCTGCTCGAGGAGTTGCAGGTTGTATCGCCGCTCCTCCTGCAACATCTAAAACACGAAGACCGGCGTTGTCGCATACTCCTCCTGCTTCACATCCGCCATGACATTGTCGAAGTGTGCTTGCCCCATGGTGAACACGATGACCAGCGTGGGTGCTTGCTCCTAATCGAACCCCTCCTCCATCGTCTTGTCCTCGTCATCCGAGCTCTCCTCCGGCGAGCTTGGAGGTAGCCCCGCCTCTATGCGTCGCGCGCGTCGGGCTTGCGAGTGGTGCACAAGGTCCACGATCTCGTGTCACGCCGCGTGGAGAACCTCTTCCGGCACTCACGGCAGATCCGAGCGATTTGAATCAACTGTCGTGGAAGAAGGAGGAAGGAAGGCAGTGGTCCGTCGACAACGGGCTATGGGAGATGGAGCTCGGAGGTGGTGTGGTTTGTGCTGTGGACGATTGTCTTTAAATACTGGGCGTCAGGCAGGCCGAGCGCCATTTGAATGCGGGCGCCGAAATTAGTTTCTCGGGCGCCTCGCCGGTTGAATGCCAGGTAGGCAGATGAACGGCCAGCGGCGGTTTCAATGCGGTAGGAAGTCTTCCCGTTGGATTGTCCGGTCACGTCTCTCGATCCGACATTAATGAGGCACAGAGAGCGAGCGACGGGCTGAAGTGGTTTTTGACTGCGGCGCCGGTTGAGTGCCTCACCATTCGGTCAGCATACGACAGTGACACGTCACGGTCATTTGGACTGGCATGAATGCGGCGCCAAGAGCGAATAAACTTTGGAGCAGAAGCTGCGGAGAGACTTTTGGATAGGCCCGTGTAGTGTGAGGCCTGCGTGGCATGAGTCGGGTCGGTCAGAAACCTTTCACAAATTTGGTACGGTTTTATGGTATTTCGAACATTTAAAATGCGTCCCCGGACATTTCAAGCACATCTTCGGATGGCAATTTATGCTCGAACTAGACGTTCAAGGGAGATTTGATATATAGGGTTGGAGTTGCCTCAACGGTAGGTTTGGTCCCAAAAAAATCTAGGACCCCTCTAGATGGCGACCGTTCGCCAGTTAGGTGGCATTTGCGAGCCCCCCCCCCCCCCCCCTCGCTCGCTCGCTAGGTGGATGGCATTGTGCACCGACAGTTTGTTTAAAATTGTGGGTATGGCATAAAACTGTCACTGTCAGCGTCGGGTCTAGATCTGACGGCTTTGGAGGGGATTGCCGGGATCGCACCCCCTAGCGATCGTTCGCCAGTTATGATTTCCCAAAATCAAAGCAATTGCGAATGCGGTACTCTAATTGCTAATCACTTCTTGCTACATTTGACAGGTGAGCTTTCTATATAGGAGTTTTACTAATATGCCGTCCTTTCTTGAGCATGGGTGCATATGTCTGTTCTTCGAGTGGCCCGTACGTAAAAATGGGAGCTGCAATTGCCTCTTTCAGTTATTGTGATCGAGTGGATATTTTTCATCAATCTAATATCTATCATCTACTACTCCGTCCCGTAATATAAGAACATTTTTCAAGCTGTTTAGCTTAAAAAAAGTTTATTAGGTTAGGGGACGGGGTGAGTACATCTGAATCATCTTTTTTTTTAGGCAAAATCTTCAGAATTACAGCATAGCACTGTTGTGCTGCAATGAGCACAAAATGGCAAAACTGATAAAATCTGAGCAATGCATTGGTCACAAGATCAAGATCATCACGGATATGACTCCAGGGAAAAAGATTACGGCCAAGTTGGATCACCGAGGAGAAAATGCACAGCAACCAACAAATCAAAACAATCAGGCGGACATTTACGACGGGAGGACAGGATTAGAAGAAATGAGCGAAAGCTTGAAGATCGATCGGACCATTTCCGCAAGACGCGGAAAGCAAAGCCCGTACAAAGGGCAAACTCACACGGACGCCGGTGCGGCCGCGGGCATGCCAGCTGCCCGTGGCCAGCTTGCTTCCACCATGGCAGCTTCCAGGGCAGACGAGCGACGACATGACGCTTGAGGCGCAGACGATCAACCAGCGCGGAAGAAAGAACGAAAGGAAGAGGAAAGCCACCCTTGGCGCCGCGCTATTCCTCTGGTTTCGTGGCCTTTTCAGAGAGCGCAAGCAGCGACTTTATACTGTCCTCCCCGTCCTTTGCGTAGTACTAGTAGTGGTACTACTTTGATAGTGGTCACAGTGATGGGCAGGGCCCATTCTGTCCAATGTTTCGCTGTCTTTTTAAAAAGCGACCCCAGTGCAAATCATTTTCCATCAATTTCGGCAGAAGCTACGGAGAAAACAAGACAGGCATGCAACAGCGAGGCACAGAAAATCCCAGTGTGCTGCTTGTCTCCGCAAATGGGACCCACAAAAACGAGCAGGTGAGGACCCACGGGGGCGGAGCGAAATTGCACGAACATGGTACCACCAAGGTCCAGATGTTAGATCGGTCCGAATCGGTTAGGCTAGATATTCTGGTAGTTCTTACCTTCTGCTTGTGGCTCGAGGAGCTCCCGATGCCGGCCATGATGCCGGTGTTAGTGATGGCAGAGAGTAGTGATGATGATGATTGTTGCGGGCATAAGTTAACTTCCTCTAGGGTTTTCCTAGAGTCCACCTTTTCCTCCGGCGCCGCCGCCGGAGTCCACCCAACAATTCCACCGTTCCGTTCAGTGATCGCGACCGGTAGTCGCTAGGGTTTGCCCTCGGGATCGCTCCTGTGGGGTTGCATGGCGGAACCGGAAACCCAGGTGCTCGGGGGCGGTAAGAAGGCAGTTCATGGCGATCTAGGGTTTAGTGCGGAGGCGGGAGCTACAGGAGGTCAGAGGTCGGAGGCTGGGGCGTCTCTGGATGTCGATGGGGTTGAATCCATGGGGGCGAAGTGGGCTGTGGGCGAAGATGAAGATCGGACAGAAGACGCAGATCGGGATGAGGAGAGTAATGGATGGGATCAATTCGGTCCAAATCCAGAGTTGGAGGACATGTTTGAAGGCCTGAAGCTTCATGGCGAGGAGGAGGAGGACCTCGATCTCTCAGGAGAGGTAGATGAGTTGATTAAGGATGTTCGTTGGCTGTGTTTGTTTCGGGTGCATACCATGAGGCCGTTTAGCCATGCGGCGGTGCTGAACTCAATGCACAATGCATGGGCGTGTGCCCAAGGTGTTACTTTCAACATCAAAGGGCCGAACCTGTTCTTGGCTCAGTGTCATTGTTTGGGCGATTGGAAACGTGTAATGAATGGAGGACCATGGCAATTTCGAAAGGATCCGGTGGTCATTGTGGAGTATGATGGGTTCACCAACGTCTCTGAATATACGTTGGATATGTATCCTTTGTGGGCAAGGATCAAAGGTCTGCCGGATGGACTCACCAGGAAGAAGGAATTGGCGGAGAAGGTAGCAAAGAAGGTTGGTGAGCCGCCGTTTACAGTAGTAGTTAATGAGGGGAGGATTAACCCTGCTAGCCACTTAAGGGTCAGGATCTTTGTGAATGTTCAGAAGCCATTGGTGAGATTTGTTAGTATCACACTGAAGGAGATGAAACGGTACCCTGTTACGTATGAGAAGTTGCCGGACTTCTGTTTTTTCTGTGGCTGCATGGGACATGTGGTTGAGGAGTGTGGGGACGACGTTCATGATCCTGGCGACTGTGGATGGGGGGATTGGCTGCATTGGAGTAATGAACCGGGCATGTCGGGAGGGGGTTTAGGAAGAGGCAGAGGAGGGAGGGCGGCAGGCCAAGGAGTAGGGGAGGGGGAGCTTGGAGGGCTAGTAGAGGTGGTGGTAGAGGAGCAGGAGGTTCAGTTGGAAGAGGTGGATCGGAGGGAGCTCAGGCAAGTACTGGTGCTGATGATACTCGGTTGGCAGAGGGTGGTGCACACAACATCTCTGGTGCCCCCAATTTGGGTGATGATGAATCGCGGACGGCCCGTAAAAGGCTAATGGGGGCGGATGGTGTTGTTATGGTTCAAGGGCAACCAGTGCCAAATTTGATGGGCAAAGTTCCGAATACATTCCTGATGATAGAGGGAGGGGGTGGTTCAGGGGTGAATGTGGCCTCTTCATCCACACCAGGCAAGGTGCCGATCGTGAAGAGAAGGAAGCAAGGGGAAGAAGGGAATGTTGGTGACACAAACATGACTGATGAGGCGGCCTCCTTCGTGGGGGACCACCGGGCCCAATGAATCTCTTAAGTTAGAACTGCCAGGGAGGGGGGAATTCCCGGACAGTTCGTGAGCTGACGACCTTATGTAGGTCACATTCCCCCATGTTTGTGTTCTTGTGTGAAACGAGACAGAAGGAAGCGAAGATGAAGAGGTTGAGAGGTCGGTTGGGCTTGAAGGGTTTTTGTGGTGTTGATAGTTCTGGCATGAGTGGTGGCTTGGCACTATATTGGCATGAGAATTGTGTGGTTGAAGTGATTGACACATATGACCGTTATATCGATGCTCTAGTTCGGGTGCAGGAAGGGGCGGATCAGTGGAGAATTACGTTTGTATATGGAGAGCCGCGGGTAGAGAATCGACATCTCATGTGGGCAAAATTACAGAATTTGAAATCTGTCAATGATCTCCCGTGGTTGGTTGTTGGGGACTTTAACGAAGCAATGTGGGATTTTGAACACTTTTCAGCTACACCAAGGCCGGAGCCACAGATGATTGCATTTAGGGATGCGCTTGAAGTTTTTGGCTTGGTTGATCTGGGTTTTTCGGGGGTCCCTTTCACCTATGACAATAAAAGAAACGGTGTGAACACTGTCAGGGTGAGGCTTGATAGGGCCGTGGCAACAAATGAGTGGAGGAATCTGTTTGCCTTTGCCTCTGTACATCACATTCTCAGTCCTTGCTCGGACCATGTGGCGGTCCTGCTCAAAGGCGAGGCGGATTCAGGTCCGGTCGGGCCGAAACAGCGCCGGTACGAGATTTTTTGGGAGCGGGACTCCACGTTGCCGGAGGTCATCAAGAATGCATGGGAGTCGGTTGGTAATGTCCAAAGTTTGGAGTAGCTGCGAGAGGCGCTAACCAAGACGATGGTGTCGCTTGGATCTTGGTGCAGAAAGTTCGGGAATGTAACAAAGGAGTTAGCTAAGTCCCGTTCACAGCTTGAAGAGCTCATGCATATGAATGCGGATAGACAAGAAATAAGGAAAGTGACAGACAGGATGAATGATCTTCTGTATCAAGAGGAGATGATTTGGCTCCAAAGATCGAGAATCTCATGGCTTAAGGAGGGCGATCGCAACACAAATTTTTTTCACAGCAAGGCAGTGTGGAGGGCTCGAAAGAATAAAATTAAGCAGTTAACAGATAGTATTGGGGTGGTCCATTCAGATTTGGCGTCTATGGGTAAGTTGGCAAACGAGTATTTTCGTGATATCTTCACAGCAGATGTTAACCTTGATGCAGGCCATGTGGTTGATCTCTTCGAAACAATGGTCACGGAGGAGGATAATAATAAGCTGTGCGCCCCGTTCACTGATAAGGAAATCTCTGACGCACTCTTTCAGATAGGGCCACTTAAGGCGCCGGGGCCTGATGGCTTTCCAGCCAGATTCTTCCAGAGGAATTGGGCGGCCCTCAAGGACAGTGTGATTGCGGCTGTTAAGGACTTCTTCGGGACGGGGGTGATGCCAGAGGGGGTTAATTCCACGACAATTGTCCTCATTCCGAAAGTTGCTATTCCTACAAAGTTGACTGAATATAGGCCAATTAGCCTGTGCAATGTGATTTACAAGGTCATATCTAAGTGTTTGGTTAATAGGCTCCGTCCTCTCTTGGACAATCTATCTCAGATGAGCAGAGTGCGTTCATTCCGGGTAGGATGATTACTGACAATGCACTAATTGCCTTTGAGTGCTTACACTACATCAAACAGGAAAAGGACCCAACAAAAAGCTTTTGTGCTTATAAGCTTGATCTCTCCAAAGCATATGACAGGGTGGACTGGGGTTTCTTGAGGCAAGTGATGCAAAAGTTGGGGGTTCTCTCAGCGATGGATAGACTGGATTATGACCTGTGTCACATCGGTGAGATATTCTGTCAAATTAAACGGAACTCTCTTGGATTCATTTGCACCGACACGTGGGCTTCGGCAAGGTGATCCTCTTTCACCCTTCTTATTCCTGTTTGTGGCGGATGGTCTTTCGGCGATCCTAAGACAAAGGGTGGCTTCTGGTCATATTACTCCGGTGAGAGTATGCAGGCGAGCACCGGGCATTTCACACTTATTATTCGCTGACGATACAATGTTGTTTTTTGAGGCAACCAGAGGTCAGGCAGAGTGCGTCAAGGATGCTCTAGATTTGTATGGTACGGCCACAGGGCAAAGTCTCAACTATGAAAAATGTTCCATGTTCTTCGGTGCTTCCTGTCCAATTACAATTCAAGATGAGGTTCGGCAGGTGCTGCGTGTGCAAAGTCTGGTTTTTGAGGAGAAGTATTTGGGCCTACCTACTCCTGAGGGTCGCATGTCTAAGGGGAAGTTTCAACACCTTCAAACAAGCTTAACAAAACGCCTTATTCAATGGGGAGATGGTCAACTTGCCCAGCCCGGAAGGGAGGTGTTAGTGAAAGCTGTTGCACAGGCGTTGCCAACCTATATTATGGGGGTTTTCAAATTGCCATTTTCAGTTTGCGATGACCTCACAAGAATGGTTAGGAATTTTTATTGGGGCTCGGCTAAAGGGAAGAGAAAGGTCCATTGGAGGGGGTGGGATCATCTCATGCAGCCAAAGGTAAGAGGCGGTGTAGGCTTCCGAGACTTTCGGTTGTTTAACCAGGCGCTTTTGGCTCGGCAGGCGTGGAGATTGATCTCTAGGCCGGACAGTTTATGTGCACAGGTTCTGAAAGCAAGATACTATCCGGAGGGCAAGCTGGAGGATACGGTTTTTACCGGGAATGCATCTTCTTCTTGGCAAGCAATAAGCCACGGGTTAGATTTGCTAAAGAAGGGTTTGATTTGGCGTGTGGGCAATGGTAGAAGCATACGAGTTTGGCGTGACAACTGGATCCCGAGGCCATACTCATATAAACCCTTCTCATTGCAAGGCAGATGCCGTGTATGCTATGTCTCTGAATTCTTGAATGAGAATGGATCCTGGAAGGGGCAGCTACTGTCGGAGTACTTCCTTGCCGTGGACGTTGAAGAAATTCTTAAGATTCGAGCTTCTCCGAGGCAGGAAGAAGATGTTATTGCATGGGGTCCCAATAAGCTGGGAGTGTTTACTGTAAAAAGTGCTTACATGCTTGCATTTGATGAAGCACATAGAAAGAGGGCATCCTCATCTAGCTCTTCTCCAGATAGGAGTAGAGCCTGCTGGTCGTACATATGGAAAAGTATGGCGCCTCCTACTGTCAAGAACTTTGCTTGGCGAGTAGCGACTGATGGGCTACCCACATGGCGGAACAAGCATAAAATTGGACTAGAAATGTCTAGCACCTGTCCTGTCTGTGGGGTCGAAGAGGAAGACAATTACCACCCCTTTGTGCGCTGCCAGTTTGGGAGAGACTTGTATATAGAGATGGCGAAGGTATGGAGGTTACCCAGTATTGATAAATTGATAAACATTGGGAAGGAGTGGCTGCTAATTGCGCTATCACCATTATCTGAAATTGAGCGGAGCATGATGCTTATGACCTTTTGGCGGATTTGGTTTGTCCGGAATGAGATAACACATCAAAAGCTAGCCCCACCACTGGAAGTTTCCGTCCGTTTCCTGCAAAGCTATATGTAGTCTTTGGTGGCGATCAAACTGAATTCCAACATGGACCCGGTGAAGGGCAAGTCTGTGGTGGTCTTGGATCCGTTGCCTCCTTCGGGCAGAGCTGTAAGCCCGGAGGTCAGATGGTCTAGGCCAAGCAGGGATTGTGTTAAGCTAAATACTGACGGGTCCTACGTCCCTTCTGGAGCAGCGGGAGCTGGAATGATCCTCCGAGATGCTAATGGCGACATCATATTCTCAGCATGCAGAGTTTTATTTTCTTGCAGAGATGCTCTGGAAGCGGAGTTTTGTGCTTGCATGGAGGGGCTTTCGATATCTATTCAAAGGTCAAATCTTCCTATTGTTGTTGAGATGGATTCTTCGGAGGCGGTGGCCATGATCACTGGTGCTGGGAAGGATCGTTCCGTTTATGCCTCTCTTATTAATGAGATAAGATTTCTTGTTAGTCTTCGAGATACTTGTATTACTTACATTTCGCGAGAACAAAATAAAGCTAGTGATTGCCTAGCTGCCTTCGGGAGAGTGGAGAGTAGAACTATGACCTGGATTGGGTCAGGTCCTCCAGAGGTGGTAGAGATTGCTAGAAATGATTGTAAAGACTGGATTATTGAGTAATACAAGTATTCCCCCCCACAAAAAAAAGAGAGTAGTGATGGGGGTGAAGTGGCTGGTGGCGCTTCCCATCGCTTCAGTGCCCTCCTCTGGTTTGGATTAGGGTTAGGAGTGGGGAACAGTGGCGGCGACGAACCTTGTACCCTATGCCCTTGGTCCCCACCTCCTCTTTATAGCATTGCGCGATAGGGGCCCACCAGCCTTGCTTGGGCTGGGCGCCCCCGATCAGGGCGTGGGTCAAGGGCCCAATGAGCCGTTGGGCCCATTGGTGGAGAGATCAACCTAACATTCTCCCCCTTGATCTCATCATATACTTTTAACTTTTATACTTTGAAATAACTCTTTTCAAAGTACTCGTTCCATCACAGATTTGCATGTAGAGCATGTCTCATCATCGCGGTTCATTCTCGATAGAATCAACACCTACAACACACTCCTCTGTTTTGAAACAGATTCTTTAACCTTGGGCCCTTTTATTGTCTGGAAATTTTAGACTATACCATAAAACCCATGTAGACTGTGTGTTCTCTGAACACACTGGGCGGTAAGCCTTTACTAAGCAGATTTGCAAATACTTGTCTATTGCTTTCATGCTCCAAGCATTTCAACGTAACTCCGGACTTTCTCCTTAACAACGTATAACTTTGTGCCAGTGTGTTTGGCACCACACTTGACTCGTTGTCATAGGAGCAAATTAATTAATAGTTATTGTTGTTGTCAACCATTATCAACTCCAGGTACATGTTTCTTTAATCTTTTTGCCTGTCCCTCAGCCTCATATCAAGCTGTACATTACCTTTACATCATATTAATGATAATTGATTCATTCTTTAGAGTTTTTCCACACAAAAACTCCAAGTGTGAAAGTCAGTGACAATTGTGGATTTCGGTGTCTATTTCACAAGTTCTGTCTTTGTACTCACAATCTTTTGAGAGCACTTATTTCTTTCAGCATGAGGCTGATATCTTTGAGTCCATTTCAGTGATCTATATATGGACTGGACATTGTCAAAACAACCCAGATACGTGAACTATGTCATGGTAATATATTGAGCTTCAACAGCTGAAGCATATGGCACCATATCCGTTTTCAATCTTTTCTCATTAACTTTTGGAACACCATAGTTTCCAGTTCCATTACCCTTGACTATAAGAACATGCGTAGGCTTTCTCGCATGCATACTTTAGAGACCTTTCTAAGCATGTCCATGCGACATTACTAATACCCATTTTATTCTTTTCTTGGTGAATCTCGATAATTATAACGAGAGACACTCTATCGAGAACATTCTTTTGAACTTTGAGAACAAGAACTTTGTTTCTTCTCCTGCAGTAGATTGACATGACCACTAGCAAGTAGGGCGTCATCCGCATGCACATGATTATGAAATGAATTTCCCATTCTATAACTTTGCATGGATACAATTGTCCTTTCATTTTCTTTAACCCAAAACAACATTTGATTGCTTTAGTCCATAAAAGACTTCTTCAGGCAGTATCCCCTGTGTTCTTTACTTTCATCTGTTGTAAGTTGTAACTGAGATCATAATATCTTTCACCTGGTGTAACTCAGATCATGATGTACTACCAACACCCATTGTAATCTATTCAGTGTAAAACGCGCAAAAACCTTTCGATTTAAGTCATGTTTTACACCTTTACGTATTTCCTTTGGAGTCACATTGTTCTTGTAGACTCTTTAGAGCAATGTTTTGGCTCCATTGGAAATTACTCATGAGTCCCAAACATCGTCGGGATTCACCAACTTCATTTTATCTCACATAGTCTCTTATCATTTAGATAAGCAGACACTTCTCAAAGCTCGATTGAGATTTAAATGAGGTGGGATCAACCTCTAATTTTAATTTCTCTAACAGAGACTTTATACTCATCAGATATATTTGATTTTCTCATTCTGATACTGGTACTTGCTACGTCTCCAACGTATCTACTTTTCCAAACACTTTTGCCCATGTTTTGGACTCTAACTTGTATGATTTGAATGAAACTAACCCAGACTGACGTTGTTTTCAGCAGAACTGCCATGATGTTGTTTTATGTGTAGAAGAGAAAAGTTCTCAGAATGTCCTGAAAATCCACGGAGGCACTTTTTGGAAAATATAAAAAATATTGGCAAAAGAATCAAGACCAGGGGGCCCACACCCTGTCCACGAGACAGGGGGGCGTGCCCCCTTCCCCTGGGCGCGCCCCCCTATCTCGTGGCCCCCCTGGACCTCCACCAACCTCAACTCCAACTCCATATATTCACGTTCGGGGAGAAAAAAATTAGAGAGAAAGTTTCATTGCGTTTTTACGACACGGAGCCGTCGCCAAGCCCTAATCTCTCTCAGGAGGGCTGATCTGGAGTCCGTTCGAGGGGGATTCGTCGCCGTCGTCATCATCAACCATCTTCCATCACCAATTTCATGATGCTCACCGCCGTGCGTGAGTAATTCCATCGTAGGCTTGCTGGACGGTGATGGGTTGGATGAGATTTACCATGTAATCAAGTTAGTTTTGTTAGGGTTTTGTCCCTAGTATCCACTATGTTCTGAGATTGATGTTGCTATGACTTTGCTATGCTTAATGCTTGTCACTAGGGCCCGAGTGCCATGATTTCAGATCTGAACCTATTATGTTTTTATGAATATATATGTGTTCTTGATCCTATCTTGCAAGTCTATAGTAACCTATTATGTGTTATGATCCGACAACCCCGAAGTGACAATAATCGGGATACTTCTCGGTGATGACCGTAGTTTGAGGAGTTCATGTATTCACTATGTGCTAATGCTTTGTTCTGGTTCTCTATTAAAAGGAGGCCTTAATATCCCTTAGTTTCCGCTAGGACCCCTCCGCCACGGGAGGGTACGACAAAAGATGTCATGCAAGTTCTTTTCCATAAGCACGTATGACTATTTACGGAATACATGCCTACATTACATTGATGAACTGGAGCTAGTTCTGTGTTACCCTATGTTATAGCTATTACAAGAGGAATCACATCCGGCATAATTATCCATCACTGATCCATTGCCTATGAGCTTTTCACATATTGTTCTTCGCTTATTTACTTTTCCGTTGCTACTGTTACAACTACTACAAAACCCAAAAACATTACTTTTGCTACCGCTACTTTTATTATCATACTACTTTGCTACTAAATACTTTGCTGCAGATACTAAGTTATCCAGGTGTGGTTGAATTGACAACTCAACTGCTAATACTCAAGAATATTCTTTGGCTCCCCTTGTGTCGAATCAATAAATTTGGGTTGAATACTTTACCCTCGAAAGCTGTTGCGATCCCCTACACTTGTGGGTTATCAAGACTAATTTCTGGCGGCGTTGCCGGGGAGCATAGCTCTATTCTCTGAGTCACTTGGGATTTATATCTGTTGATCACTATGAAGAACTTGAAAGACAATGGAACTACGATTTTGCCCTCAACTACAAGGGGAGGTAAGGAACTACCATCTAGCTCTGCACTAGATTCTCTAGACACCTAAACCTGCTGCTGCTATGAATTCGGATATGTCGCATGTTATTGATGATGCCACTTCTGCTATGCATGATGAAACTACTTCTGTGCGTGATATGAATTTCTTGATGAACAACTTGCTAGAGTTAGGGGGAATGAAATTATTGAAGATGCTATTATTGATGATAGTGATGATGAAAGTTCTCCCAATGATTATGAATTGCCTGTTGTTCCTGAGGGTTATGTTATGAATGAAGAAGCTGCTAGAGCTATCTTTACTTGCAATGATAGATATGATCTTAAAAAGCTATTAGCTAAATGGAAGCAGCAGTCTCTTAATGCTAGAATGAAACCTGACCCTGCTTTTGCTACTTCACCTATCTGTGTTACTGATAAGGATTATGAATTCTCTGTTGATCCTGAGATTATTACTTTAGTTGAATCTGATCCTTTTTATGGCCTTGAATCCGAAACTGTTGTGGCACATCTTACCAAGTTGAATGATATAGCTACCCTGTTTACTCATGATGATAAATCTCGCTATTTTTATATCCTTAAGATATTTCCATTCTCACTAAAGGGTGATGCTAAGACTTGGTATAATTCTCTTGCTCCTGGTTGTGTGCGTAGTCCCCAGGATATGATTTATTACTTCCCTGCTAAATATTTCCCTGCTCATAAGAAACAAGCTGCCTTGCGGGAAATATACAATTTTGTGCAAATCAAAGAAGAGAGTCTCCCACAAGCTTGGGGGAGGCTTCTCCGGTTACTTAATGCTTTGCCTGATCATCCTCTCAAGAAAAATGAAATACTTGATATCTTTTATAATGGACTAACCGATGCTTCCAAGGACTACTTGGATAGTTGTGTTGGTTGTGTTTTCAGGGAAAGAACAGTCAACGAAGCTGAATTACTATTGAATAATATGTTGACTAATGAAAATAATTGGACTCTTCCTGAGCCAATTCCTGAGCCAATTCCTGAGGCAATTCCTGAACCAATTGAGCCAACTCCTGAGCCTATTCCTAAACCCACTCCGAAGAAGAGAGGTATTTTATTTCTCAGTCCTGAAGATATGCAAGAGGCAAATAAATCAATGAAAGAAAAAGGTATTAAAGCTGAAGATGTTAAGAATTTACCACCTATTGAAGAAATACATGGTCTTAATATACCGCCTGTTGAAGAACCACATTATCTTGATAACCCGACATAGGTAGTAAAGGCAAATTCTCTCTATAGATACGATAAAGTTGAAATCACCTCTACTAAATTTCATAGCCCATGCTTAGATGAATTTGATGACTTTATGGCTATAAAAGAAAGTTTTAATGCTTATGTTGGTAGAGAGTTAAAGAATAATGCTTTCGAGGTAGGACGTGTGAGCGATAATATGGCTAGAGTTAAAGGTGAACTCAAACTCATTAGCAAATATACTTCTATGGTTGCTACTCAAGCTGAGCAAGTACTCAAAGCTCAAAATGATTTGCTTGATGAATTAAATAATAAAAATGACTTTGCTGTTAGAGTGGCTACTAGAACTTGTAGAATGACTCAGGAACCTTTGTATCCTGAAGGCCACCCTAAGAGAATCGAGCAAGATTCTCAGAGAAATAATTTAGAGGCACCTAACTCTTCTGAAAAAAAGAAAAAGAAAACCGATAGGACTTTGCATGCTTCTAGTGAACCTACTGTAGATACACCTGAGAATCTCAATGATATTTCTATCTCTGATGCTGAAACACAATCAGGTGATGAACATGAACCTAGTGATAATGTTAATAATAATGTTCATGTTGATGCTCAACCTAGCAAAAACTATGAAGTAGAGATTGAACCTGCTGTTGATCTTGATAACCCACAATCAAAGAATCAACGTTATGATAAGAGAGATTTTGTTGCTAGGAAGCACGATAGAGAAAGAGAACCATGGGTTCAGAAACCCATGCCCTTTCCTCCTAAACCATCCAAAACAAAGGATGATGAGGTTTTTGAGCGCTTTGCTGAAATGATTAGACCTATTTTCTTACGTATGCGTTTAACTGAGATGCTCAAAGTGAATCCCTATGCTAAATATATGAAGGATATCATTACAAATAAAAGGAAGATACCGGAAGCTGAAATTTCCATCATGCTTGCTAATTACACCTTTAAGGGTGGAATACCAAAGAAACTTGGAGATCCCGGGGTACCAACTATACCATGCTCATTAAAAGAAATTATGTTAGAACTGTTTTATGTGATCTTGGAGCCGGTGTTAGTGTTATGCCTCTCTCTTTATATCGTAGACTTGAATTGAATAAGTTGACACCAACTGAAATTTCTTTGCAAATGGCTGATAAATCAACTGCTATACCTATCGGTATTTGTGAGGATGTGCCTGTTGTGGTTGCAAATGTCACTATCTTAATGGACTTTGTCATTCTTGATATTCCCGAGGACGATAGTATGTCAATTATCCTCGATAGACCTTTTTTGAACACTGCAGGGGCTGTTATTGATTGTAACAAAGGCAATGTCAATTTTCATGTTAATGGTAATGAGCATATGGTACACTTTCCGAGGAAACAATCTCGAGTTCATATCATCAATTCTATTGGAAAAGTTCCAACTATTATTATTGGAGGTTTTGAATTTCCTCTCCCTACTGTCAAGAAAAAGTATGATATTCTTATTGTTGGGGATTTTCATATCCCCATTGAGGTAACTTAGTGTTATTCGAAATTTCTCCGGTTCCGTGTTATTCGGAATGAGTTTGTTAACAAGCACTACTAGGGAAAACCCTATACACAGAATCGTAGTAGCAGCGCGGCTCAAAAAGGAGCGTTGCTGCTAATTAGCAGTAGCGCGGGTGTGGAAAACCCGCTACTGACAAGTGTTTAGCAGTAGCGCGCTCGGTGTAACCT
Organism: Triticum aestivum; assembly: GCF_018294505.1. NCBI lineage: Eukaryota > Viridiplantae > Streptophyta > Magnoliopsida > Poales > Poaceae > Triticum > Triticum aestivum. The sequence goes on along the minus strand of NC_057798.1, from coordinate 223,595,287 downwards.
GTGCTGCTACAAATATCGACCGACAGTGCCCACCAAACTCCATTTAGCAGCAGCGCGGTGTCGCAAGCCGCGCTACTGCTATAGCTGTAGTAGTAGCGCGGTTTTTCTGAGATCCCTGCTGCTAATTTTCAAATTGGGCACACTTTTGGTCCCGGTTAGCAGTAGCGCTTGTACCGAAAGCGCGCTGCTGCTACTTTCTTAGCAGCAGCGTGTTTTACGTCCCGCGCTACTGCTAATCTGCACAAACCCACCACCTTTCCCCACCTGTCCTCCCCCTCCCCCTCCTCTCTTCCCTTTCCCCTACCTCCCACATCCTCCCACTCTCACTCTTCTTCTTCCTCAATACTTCTCCCCCACTACTCTCCCTCTTCTACCTACCTTTCTCTCTCTTCATTACTCCTACCTAACTACACCACCTCCATTAATGCATCTCCTTTCTTTTTTTCCTTCCCCCTCCACTAGTTGAAGTTGTCTCCTCCCAAATTAGGTAGCTAGGTAGATGTAGCATTTAGTTAAGTGACATATTTGCCCCCTAACTAGATCTATCTTTGTCAAGAAGAGCTTTGTGCACTTTTGATCTCCCTACATCATCATCTCCACCATGTGCTCGATCTCGAGATAGAGGTGATTAAAATTTCATGTTTTTGCAAAATGGAAATATGTTTATGTGTGTGTGATATGTTTATGGAAATTGTGTGTGTGGCATGATTTGATGCCAAATTGTGCTTTTGAGTTGCCTATGTTTTGCCGAAATGTCGATTTATCTCCGTTTCGGCGAATTCCGGGCAAACTCTAGATCTATATATGTCCTATTTTTAAGGAAGGTCATGCCGAATTTTTGTATGACTTTGATGCATGCACGCATTTTTATAATCAATTTGTTTATTATTACTGTGCAGAGTTGATGATGGTTAGTGGAACGATGGTGAACAGGTGGTTGCGGTCGGCGGTTTAGGACATGAAAGTAAATAACCGGACAGAGGTTTTATGTCCGTGTCGAAAATGCAAAGGAATAGTTTGGCTCGACCCCCATGACGATGGTCGTGTCGAAGCGCACCTGCTCATGACTGGTTTCATGGATGGCTATACTCGGTGGATAATTGAAGATGAGGATGACGATGTTGAGGATGCCGATGGGGCAGGCAATGATGACACCAGGCAAGACGAAGAGATGATCGATAATGGCGGCGGGGAAGAGGCCGAACATGGCAGCGAAGAAGGGGTCGGACATGGCGGCGAAGAAGGGGCCGGACTTGGCGGCGGATAGAACGACATGGACTCCACGTAGCAGAGTTCGTCGGTACTAAGTTCAATCATGCGGGACCCTCATGTTCAAGCATTCCTTCGCAAGGAGACGAGTACCGAGAGAGCTGCTTCTAGAGAGGAGGCTAAGCTGGAGCAACTGGTGGTAGACTCGAACACTCCATTGTATGATGGTTGCAATCCTGAGGTGACCCGCTTGAGTTTCACGCTCCAACTCCTGAAGACGAAGGCTAAAAACAAATGGACCGACACTAGCCTCGATGAGCATCTGAATTACCTAAAGGATGTTCTTCCCGCGGGTAATCTATGTCCTAGCAGTGTTGATGAGGCCAAGAATATCGTGTGCCCTCTTGATCTGCCACACGTTAGATACCATGCATGCATCAACGATTGCATAATTTATCGGAAGGAGCACGCGGAAAAAACAAGCTGTCCGGTGTGCAGTGCTTTTCGATTATATCTGGCCATGGGTCGGGCCGGGCCGGGCCTAAAAAAGAGCACGGCAGAAAACCGAGGCCCAGGCCCTCCCAGGCCCTACCATCGGGCCTAATTTTCAAGCCCAAGCCCGGCCCATCTGGTAAAAAGCCCTCAAAAGCCCTTAGGGCTTAGGGCCGTGGGCCAGGCCTCTTCCTTAAAATTCCAATATGCCAAGCCCAAGCCCGTCCAGGCCCTGCTGGTGGGCTCAAAACTTAGGCCCAAGCCCAGCCCACGAGCAAGCCCATTGGGCCTAGGCCCTGGATTTTAGGGCCGGGCCTGGGTGGGCTGACAGGGCCAGGCCTGAGATGGCCAACACTATTCTCGATACAAGAAGGCCGGGAAGAAATGTCCCCAGAAAGTGGTATGGTACTTACTGATCACTCCCCGTCTCCATAGGTATTTTGTAGATCCCAAGGAAGCAAAGCTAATGCGCTGGCACGCGGAGAGGAAGAAGCCCGACGATGGAGATGATCCGAAGCTGAGATACATCAAGGATGGAAGCCAGTGGAGAGCGTTGAACAACTTCTATCAGTATTTTGAATGTGATGCAAGGAACATCGTGCTCGGTGCGTGTACCGATGGCATGAATTCGTTTGGCAACCAGAACACCAACCATAGCACATGGCCCGTGTTTGTATGGATGTACAACCTCCCCCTAGTTGTGCATGAAATCGAAGTACATTCACATGAGCATGCTTATTCAAGGGCCGAAACAACCAGGAAATAATATTAATTTGTATCTGGGGCTACTTCAAGAGGAGTTAGACACGTTATGGAAAACACCGGCCAAGACATGGGACGCCAGCAAAGGCGAGTATTTCAACATGAGAGCCGCGCTGATCACGACAATGCAGGACTATCTCAGTTACGGATATGTGGCAGGCCAGGTGTGCCATGGATATTGCGGATGCACGTGGTGCATGGATGATACGATGTCTTAGCAGCTAACGTCAAGGAAAGATGGTGGGTCTGGGAAAATCGTGTACATGGGGCATCGAAGATGGCTCGAACAGGACAACCCGTGGAGAAACCGTGGAGATCTATTCAATGGTCACGCTGAGCATCGAGGACCTCCACATAAGCGGAGCGGTGCCAAAATCGATGAGCTGTTGAAAAACTGGAAGGAGTGCCCCGCGCCGGGAAAGACGATGAGAAAGGCGCCGGAGCCGCTGCTGAAGGTATGGAAGATGAGGTCTTTGTTCTGGGACTTGGAGTACTGGCACAAACTCGATACACCTCATTGCCTTGATCAAATGCATATATGTAAGAATGTCCTTGAGAGCTTGCTCGCAACACTGATGAACATGCCGGATAAGACCAAGGATGGGCCGAAGGCAAGAAAAGACTTGCAAGATTTGAAAATCAGGGAAGATCTGCACATGCCGCCCCGTAAAATGTCAAACGAGACAGAGGAACGGGAGAAGAAGGGCAAGAAAATAAAGAAAGAGGATTATTGCCCCCCTTCTTGCTTCACCTTAAGTCAGGCTGAGATCGATCAATTCTTTAAGTGCCTTACCATAGTCAAAGTTAGTTCCGGTTACTGTGGCAAGATAAGCAGATATCTAGACACGGACAAGAAAAGGTTCAGCGGGATGAAGTCCCATGACTGTCATGTGATGATGACGCAGATACTACCTGTTGCCCTTAGAGGGATAATGGACAAGCACGTCCGTGACACGTTTATTGGTCTTTGCAACTTTTTCGACGTCATCTCTCGAAAGTCGATCAGTGTGAAGCAGCTCCGAAGGCTACAGGAAGAGATTGTTGTGATACTGAATGAGCTTGAGATGTACTTCCCTCCCATGTTCTTTGACGTGATGGTGCATCTGTTTGTCCATATTGTGGATGACATAATAGACCTGGGGCCATCATTTCTACACAACATGATGCCGTTTGAGAGGATGAATGTGATCATCAAAGGATTCGTTCGTCACATGTCCCGTCCGGATGGAAGCATCGTCCAGGGCTATGTGACACAAGAGTGCATCTCTTTCTGTGAGAATTTTCTATATGGCGCAGACCAGCCGCCTGGTGTTAGTGTTGGTTTGCCTGTTAACAAGCACGATGGGAGGCTCGAAGGAGAAGGTCACTGCAACGGTCCCAGGGAACTGCACGTGGCATACTCAGATCGACGCAGCGACTTTGATAGAGAAAACTTGGTAGTGCTACAACACCTAGACGAGGTAGATCCTTTCGTGGCACTGCACAAAGAAATTATCGCAAAGAAGTATCGTGACCGGGGGATATGCAGGACGGATGCCGAAGTTACTAGAGAGCACAACTCCACTTTCCTGCATTGGTTCAAAGAGCATATTATTGCCAATCCCCCGGAGGAGGGCTCTAAGGACGGATTGCTCATATACGCCTTAGCACATGGCCCCTCGCTGAACCTCGTAACCTATCAGGCATATGATATCAACGGATACACGTTCTACATGGAGGCCAAAGATATGGACAGTGATGATCAAAACTCAGGGGTGACGATGGAATGCATGACCGGCAGCGACAACGGCGCAACTGAACAATTTTATGGAAGGGTCGAGGAGATCTGGGAGCTTGACTACTCTGGACTGCACAACACGACGATGTTCCGTGTCAGATGGGCTAAGAATGTCGAAAGAGAAAACCGGATTTTCACTACCATGACTATACCCGACGCCAAGAGCGCTATCGTGAACGCTATCGCCAAAAACGAGCCATGGGTACACGCTAAGCACGTGACACAATGCTTCTTCATAACCGAACCATGCAATCCCAATCGTGTTGTCGTGAGGAGAGGCAAAAGGAACATCATTGGAATGGATGGAGCCGCCAACGAGGAAGACTATGATCAGTACGACAACCCAATGAGGGAAGATGACGATGATGATGAAGTATATGTCAAAACAAGAATCAATACTACATTACCTAAGAAAAATCGTACTCCATGGAAAAGGCAAAGTCACAATGAGGGGCTCAATTATTCTTCGACGAACAAGAAGGGAAAGAAGCTGACTCAAAAACGGAAACGTCAGCGCTGAGGAACCGTACGTTATCGGTCAAATGATGTAATATGTTCCTATTTTGTATACACACTTAGCCATTATTATGCATGGGTCCAATGATGTAATATATATGTTCCTATTTTGTATACATATTTAACCGTCAAATGATGCAATATATATCGCCTTCCCTTCGTTCACTGCTCTCAGGAAATAAAAGTGGGAGAAAATAAAGGAAAATAAAAAGGAAAACTGGCAGTAGCGATTTCCTTATAAAACCGATATAGTCAAGCTAGCAGTAGCGATTTCCTTATAAAACCGCTACATCTAGTTCAGGTAGTAGCAGCGTGTTTGGTCTAAACCGCTACAGCTAGTGAAGGTAGTAGCAGTGTGTTTTGTCTAAACGCGCTACTGCTACATCCACTTAACCCAAAATTCTCACTCTTCCCGCTTCATCTCGCCTCTTTTCCCCCCAAATCCCCACTCTCTCTTCCCCCGTCGCACCGCCGCGCCCCGGCGCTCGCCCCCGACCCTGGCGCTCGCCCCCGATCCGGCCCCAACACTCGCCCCCGACCCGGCCCTGGCGCTCGCCCCCGACCCGGCCCTCGCCCCGACCCCGGCGCGCTCGCCCCCGACCCGTCGGCCCTCGCCTCCCTCCTCTGCTTCCTCCCCTCCCGACCTCGGCCGTCGTCGGGCCTGCCTCCTCGCCCCTGCACCCTCTGTAACCCCCCCTCTCTCTGCTAGCTAGGGTTCTTCGGTTAATTTACTTAGGTTTTCGTTAGGGCAATAGGTTAATTAGGTTATCTATTTAGTTATGAATTTAGCTAGGTTTTAAAATAGGACAGAAATTTAGGGTTAAGCAATTGTAGTTAAAAGAAAAGGCAGCATTTAAGCAATTGTCCAAATCAACATCCCTTGTTAAAGCAAATTTAGGTAGGCTAAATTTATATGCAAATTTGAACTAGACATGTGATATGTGGATATGTCATGTTTTGGACATGTCATGTTTGGAATTTGAACATGTCATTTGGACATGTGATGTTTTGGTTCAATTTTGGTAAATGATCCGAGTGGCCTATGTTATGCCGGAATGTTGATTCATTTCCGTTCCGATGAATTTCAGGCGCTCGATATGTCCATTTTTTAGCAAAGGTCATGCTGAAATTTGCCGTGAATAAAGGCATGATTTGTGCTACATAGTTGGCATATCGAGTGCTGGCACATATATTTCTTTTTTTATGTCATTTCTCATTTATTCATAGTTTTAGAAATAAACGAGGACACTTAATCATAGGAAACATGTCGAACAACAAAGAAACTGGGCCTTCCGACCAAGATGCAGACGAGATGGATTATGAGGGTGAACAAGAGTACCTCGGCTATTTGACTGCTAAGCAAGGTTTGCAGGTTGGCCTCGATGATGGTACTGACGCCGACATTGACACTGACGGCGCCGACACCGATGGCGGTGCCAAGACCGGCGGGGAAGGTACTGGCGGTGAAGATACCGATGGGGAAGGTACCGGCGCCGATGCCGCTACCGAAAAGAGGAAGCATAAGAAGCAGAGGATACGAAAACCTAACAAACTAGGGATTGGACGACTTGTGATCACAAAGATGGCACCTGGCAAGTTTGAGCCATTAGAGCCGGAAGAACCTCGCAAGTGCTATGGGAACCAAGTAGGATGCATCCTACGGGAATGCGCGAGCATCAACGGCGATGACTTAAGGAGTAAAGAACATTTGACGCAGTTGCTCCTAATGAAGTTGCACAAGAGATTCAAGTTCCTCGACCGGGATGATAACATAGAACAACCGTGGGATGATCCGAAGATGAAAAAGATTAACAATCACGTCATGGGCATGTTCAGCAATGATTTGGCCTCCTGGAAAGGGAGGGTGAAACGAGCTATTGAGGCTGAGGAACCCCTGTCCAAGATTCTGGAGGAAAATCTGACACTTACGGAAGAGGAGTTCGAAAAGTTCAAGGACATTTGCGCTACCGAGGCAGCCAAGGCTAAGGCTGAGAAATTCAAGAGCCTTCAGCAAAGGAACACGGGGAAGCATCACCTTGGAAGCCATGGATACCTCGGTAAAAGGCCCATATGGGATAAGGAGGACGCGGAACGTGAAGCCGCGGGTCTCCCAGACCCCTTCGCGAAGTTCACCAACCCCTTGGAGCATGACTTCATCAGGGCCCGCTACAAGTGGGACAAGGAGAAAAAGGTTTTTTTACATGGACCAGATCACGAGGAAATTGATTAGACTACTGGAGAAGCATCACCAGCTTGCAGCCGAAAGCCCTACTTCTCCAATGAGGCCCAAGTGGGACACCCCTCTCAACCGGGACTTGAACGAACTTAAGGGACTCCCTTTGGGCCAGCGGCCGCAATATGGTCGTGTGCACGGCGTTGGAGACGGCGCCACATGGAAGGTGTTTTACAACAAGGGCCCGGAGGCCAAGAAGCAGAAAAAGAAGTTTAGTCAGGCGGACATCGACGCGAAGGTGAAGCTTGCAATCGAGAAAAAAGCAGCTGAGGACGCGGAAAAAACAGCCGAGGAGAAAAATGAGTTGCTACAGCAGGCAGTCAATGCAGCTATAACTGCCTGCAGAAATGATTTTGCTACTAACTTGGTTCCAGCTATCATCAACTGGACGAAGGAAAATCCAGACAAGACGGTACATGATTTCCCGATGCCCAGTTTCGTCGGGAGCAACTCCATGAACAACAACAACACCGCACCATCACTTGCTCATGCAACCGGGCCTCCTCTCGCGGTCGCTGAGGGAGTCCTAGACTAGGGGGTGTCCGAATAGACGAACTATCATCATTGGCCGGACTCCAAGACTATGAAGATACAAAATTGAAGACATCGTCCCGTGTCCGGATGGGACTTTCCTTGGCGTGGAAGGCAAGCTTGGCAATACGGATATGTAGATCTCCTACCATTGTAACCGACTCTGTGTAACCCTAGCCCTCTCCGGTGTCTATATAAACCGGAGGGTTTTAGTCCATAGGACGAACAACAATCATACCATAGGCTAGCTTATAGGGTTTAGCCTCCTTGATCTCGTGGTAGATCCACTCTTGTACTACCCATATCATCAATATCAATCAAGTAGGAGTAGGGTTTTACCTCCATCAAGAGGGCCCAAACCTGGGTAAAAACATCGTGTCCCTTGTCTCCTGTTACCATCCGCCTAGACGCACAGTTCGGGACCCCCTACCCGAGATCCGCCGGTTTTGACACCGACATTGGTGCTTTCATTGAGAGTTCCTCTGTGTCATCGCCCATAGGCCCGATGGCTCCTTATATCATCAACAACGACGCGGTCCAGGATGAGACTTTTCTCCCCGGATAGATCTTTGTATTCGGCAGCTTTGCACTGCGGGCCAACTCGCTTGGCCATCTGGAGCAGATCGAAAGCTACGCCCCTGGCCATCAGGTCAGATTCAGAAGTTTGAACTATACGGCCGACGTCCGCGGAGACTTGATCTTCGACGGATTTGAGCCACAGCCGAGCGCGCCGCATTGTCACGATGGGCATGATTTAGCTCTGCTGCCGGACAGTGCCCTGGAGGCCGCACAAGAGTCCGCTCCGACCCTTAATTCAGAGCCGACTGCGCAGATCGAGGATGGGTGGCTAGACACCGCCTCGAGGGCTGCTACCTCTACGGCGATGGAGCCGAATACCGACCCTGTCCCTTGTGAAGCTCGTGACTCCGAGGTGCCGGACTCCTTGCCGGACTCCGAACCTCCCGCGCCCCTACCAATTGAATCCGATTGGGTGCCGATCATGGAGTCCACCGCTGCGGACATCTTTCAGCACTCGCCTTTTGGTGACATCCTGAATTCGCTAAAGTATCTCTCGTTATCAGGAGAGCCCTGGCCGGACCACGGTCAGGATGGTTGGGATGCGGACGACGAAGAAATTCAACGCCCACCCACCACCCACTTTGTAGCCACTGTCGACGATCTATCCGACATGCTAGACTTCGACTTCGAAGACATCGACGGTATGGACGACGATGCCGGAGACGACCAAGAACCAGCGCCTACGGGGCACTGGAAAGCCACCTCGTCATACGATATATACATGGTCGACATCCCAAAGGATGGGAATGGCGATGGAACAACAGAGGAAGACCCCTTCAAGAAACAGCCTAAGCGCCGGCGTCAGCGGCGCCGCTCTAAATCCCGCCACAGCAAGAATGGAGATTCCGGCGCCGGAGACAATAACACCCCGGACAGCGCCGAAGACAACCCCCTCCAGCAAGATTCAGCACAGGAGGATGAAGAAGCTAGCCCTCATGAGAGAGCGGCAGACAAAGAGGTAGAGGACGATAATTACATGCCTCCCTCCGGAGACGAGGCAAGCCTCGACGACGACGAATTCGTCGTGCCTGAGGATCCCGTCGAACAAGAGCGTTTTAACGCAGGCTTATGGCCACGGCAAGCAGCCTCAAGAAAAAGTAGCAACAGCTTAGAGCTGACCAAGATTTGCTAGCCGACAGATGTACTGAAGTCCTTGCGGCCAAAGAGTACGAACTCGAACGCCCCTCCAAAAGCTACCCCAAACGCAAGCTGCTCCCCCGATTAGAGGAGGAGGCATATAAACCTACATCACCAGTGCACAATACGGCCGACCGGCCACCTCGTGGCCGCGATAGAGAGGCCTCTAGGCCTTCCACTAAAGCCGTACCCCGGCATCGCTCGAAAAGCACAAAGCCACAGGGGAATGCGCCGGACTTGCGAGACATATTGGAGGATAAGGCAAGACAATCAAGATCGATATACGGATCGCGTGGGCGCCCCATGATGCACGACGATGACCGTCGCACCGGATACAGCAACTCCGGCCAGGCCGAACACAGTAGACCAAGCTCGCTTGAGCTACGTCGTGATATAGCCCAATATAGAGGCGCCGCACACCCACTATGCTTCACAGATGAAGTAATGGATCATCAAATCCCCGAAGGGTTCAAACCCATGAACATTGAATCCTACGATGGCACAACAGACCCCGCGGTTTGGATCGAAGACTATCTCCTTCATATCCACATGGTCCGCGGTGATGATATTCACGCCATCAAATATCTCCCACTCAAGCTTAAAGGACCAGCTCGGCATTGGCTTAACAGCTTGCCAGCAGAATCAATTGGGTGTTGGGAAGACCTGGAAGCCCTATTCCTTGATAACTTCGAGGGCACATATGTGCGACCACCAGACGCTGATGACCTAAGCCACATAATTCAGCAGCCAGACGAATCGGCCAGACAATTCTGGACACGGTTCTTAACCAAGAAAAATCAAATCGTCGACTGTCCGGATGCAGAGGCCCTCACAGCCTTCAAGCATAACATCCGCGACGAGTGGCTTGCCCGGCACCTAGGACAGGAAAAGCCAAAATCCATGGCAGCCCTCACATCACTCATGACCCGCTTCTGCACGGGAGAGGACAGCTGGTAGCCCGCAGTAACAACCTCAACAAAAATTCTGGCAGTCCGGATACCAAGGACCGCAATGGCAGGTCGCGTCGCAACAAGCACAAACGCCGCATTAACGGTGATAATACTGAGGATACGACAGTCAACGCCGGATTCAGAGGCTCCAAACCCGGTCAGCGGAAAAAGCCATTCAAAAGAACTACTCCAGGTCCGTCCAATTTGGACCAAATACTCGACCGCTCGTGCCAGATACATGACACCCCCGAAAAGCCAGCTAATCACACCAACAGGGATTGTTGGGTATTCAAGCAGGCAGGCAAGTTAATCGCCGAAAACAATGACAAGGGGCTGCATAGCGATGACGAGGAAGAGACCCGGCCACCGAACAATAGAGGACAGAAGGGTTTCCCCCCACAAGTGCGGACGGTGAACATGATATACGCAACCCACATACCCAAAAGGGAACGGAAGCCTGCACTCAGGGACGTATACGCGATGGAGCCAGTCGCCCCAAAGTTCAACCCATGGTCATCCTGCCCGTTCACGTTTGATCGAAGGGACCACCCCACCAGCATCCGCCATGGCGGATTCGCCGCATTGGTTCTAGACCCAATCGTCGACGGGTTTCACCTCACTAGAGTCCTGATGGACGGCGGCAGCAGCCTGAACCTGCTTTATCAGGATACAGTGCGCAAGATGGGCATAGACCCCTCAAGGATTAAACCCACAAAGACGACCTTCAAAGGCGTCATACCAGGTGTAGAGACCAATTGTACAGGCTCAGTGACACTGGAAGTGGTCTTCGGATCCCCGGATAACTTCCGAAGTGAGGAGTTAATCTTTGACATAGTTCCGTTCCGCAGTGGCTATCATGCACTGCTCGGACAAACCGCATTTGCAAAGTTCAATGCGGTGCTGCACTACGCATACCTCAAGCTCAAGATGCCAGGCCCTCAAGGAGTCGTCACGGTCAACGGAAACATTGAACGCTCTCTCCGAACGGAGGAGCATACAGCGTCTCTCGCGGCAGAAGTGCAGAGCAGCCTCTTAAGGCAATTCTCAAGTCCGGCCGTTAAGCGACCGGACACCGCCAAGTGCGCCTGGAGTAACCTACAACAAGACCACCTGGCACGTTCCGAGCACGCGTAGCAATGCGGCCCCAACCCCAGCCCTTGCAAAATTGCAAAACCAGTACTCCGCGTACATCACTACGCTCTAGAAATACCATGGGCAAAGGGGGAGGGGCACGACCACGGCAGGCCCAGAGTGCGGCTCGACCACACCAGGGGCTCCCAAATAGGTCATCATCTTTCTTTTTTCTTTTTTTTCCTCAGGACTCCGTTTACCAGAGGCCTTGTCCGGCAGTAGACCCGCCGGACCCACGATACAACTGCCAGGGAGGAAGAAAGGCCACGATGAACATTCAGGTGGTCTCCATTACGAGCATTATACCTGTTTTATACACCATTCTGCAGCCTACCCCTGGAGGGGGACATGCTAAATAGTTCCATCCCTTGCTTATCGCACTATTTGTATCATTCTGCATTCATGGCAGTACCTTTTGAATAAACAATGCATTGCTTTTTGCCTACCACTGCATTCCTTTCTTATACATATGTTCATCTATGACATGTTGCATCCGTACACTTTGGTACGGCTAAATACACTAGGGGCTTAAGTTCCCCACATTATGGTGTGATAAGTCCGAACACTTTCACAAGTGCGGCACCCCGAACTTATATCATTATATGCATCGGCTCCGAATAATGTCTTGGATCAATAGTTGGGTTTGCCTGGCTCCCATGTTTTGGTACCTTACATTCCGTTATATCGGCTAAGGTAGCGCTGGGAGAACCACTGTGATTGTGCCCCAGTTGAGCTGGCGAGCACCTCAGTGGAGAAAGCTAAAACTGACCGTCATGATGGGGCGAGAGCCGGTCGCTGTTCGAGAGGTTTTTTCGAGTCCCTAAAGACTTATGCCTCTTAGAGCGAGGAACCGGCTTTGTCCGGCCCAGGCGTGGATAGCGCCCCGAATTCGGCCTTCCGAACACTAGGGGCTTCGCCGAAATTTAAAATTATAGAATTCTATGGCTAAGTGAGAGTGTTCAAGCATTATAAGTCCGGTTGCCTCGTTCATTGTGTTGAGCACCTCCCTAGATGGACGCAAAAATGGGAACAAGAGCGCTCAAGTTTATCCCGAACACCCCAGCACTCGTGGCACGGGGGCTGAAGCCGACGACTTGCCATCTCTCAGATTTGATAAACGGCCGCACAAAAGGTAATATTTTAAATTAACAAGCGTTGCTTAGCGCATATGAACAAGGTTTTCAGCGCACAGGATAACAAAATGCGAGTCTACTCAAATATTACATGTTTGGATTGGAGCACTCACCCGCAATAATGCGGGCACCCTTCCGGACACCCTTATAATACATCTCGGGCGTGCGATACTCCTTGCCTGGCGGTGGCGCGTCCGTCACAAGCTTCTCAGCGTCCATCCTGCCCCAGTGCACCTTAGCACGAGCAAGGGCCCGACGGGCACCTTTAATGCAGGCGGAGTGCTTGATGACTTCAACCCATGGACAAGCATCCACCATCCACCACACAAGGCCGAAGTAGCTCCCAGGCATGGCCTCTTTGGGCCACAGCCGAACTATGAGGCCCTTCATGGCCTGTTCGGCCACCTTGTGGAGCTCGACCAGCTGCTTCAGCTGGCCACTAAGGGGCACCGGATGTCCGGCCTCAGCATACTGAGACCAGAACACCTTCTCCATCGAGCTCCCCTCCTCGGCTCTGTAGAAAGCGGCAGCATCGGACACGCTACAGGGCAGATCTGCAAACGCTCCTGGAGAGCTCCGAATTCGGGTAAGTAACAGGTAATTCACTTTTACATGCTTCCTTTGCATGAAGAATGCCTTACCCGCCGCTATTTTCTTCAATGCCTCGATTTCCTGGAGGGCCTTGTGGGCTTCGGCCTTAGCGGCTTTGGCACTCTCAAGAGCCGACGCAAGCTCGGACTGTCGAGTCTTCGAGTCACGCTCCAAACTCTTGTGTTTTTCCACGAGAGCCTGGAGCTCTTGCCGTACCTCTGCCACCCGCGCCTCCTGCTTCTCTCGCTCGGCGCGTTCCGTGGCCGCATTGTGTTCGGCCGCGGACACCACCTCCTTCAGGGTTGCCACCTCGTTCGTAGCCCCTGCAGTACCCACGTTATCCATGTCATTCCTCTTTCGACCAAATCCTTTTCTGTAAGGTACAACTTTAATAAGGTGTTACTCACCTTCCTTGTCCTCGAGCTGCTTCTTGGCACAACCGAGCTCGCTCTCGGACCGCTCGAGGTTCTGCTTCAAGGCATTGACCTCCGCAGTCAGTGCGGCAGAGGTCAGCAGCGCAGCCTGCATTCCCATATTGACATATTTTTGTTAAGACTCCTACGTATATCTTTTTAGATCCTCAGTCCAGCTTTTCTTTCTGAACACCAAACCGAGCATCAGGGGCTACTGTCTATGTGGTACTATTTTACATATCTTAAAATTCTTACCTCAAAGCCTGTTAGAAGGCTGCTGCAGGCTTCGGTCAGCCCGCTTTTGGCGAGCTGAACCTTCTGAATCACCACACTCATGACAGTGCGGTGTTCCTCTTCGATGGAAGCACCATTGAGCGCCTCCAGCAAGTTATCCGGCGCCTCCGGTTGGATGGAAGCCGCCGGCGTCACAGTCTTGCCCTTCTTACGAAGGGGCCACCCACCGGACTCCGGAACCACTGCAGGTTCCGGTGTGGAGTCCGGTCCAAAGTCCGGGAGGTTGCCTTGCGGCACCTCCGGGGCCTCCTCCTCCTGGTGGGTCCCTTTCCGGGATCCCACCTCGGCGTCGTCGGCGTCACGGGGAGAGGAGGCGGTCGGAAGTGAAGTGCTATCCACATCCGACGTACCCAAGGACCCGCTCGACGAAGCGGGAAGATCATCCTTGGGCGGACTACAGGGTTGTATGAGGCATTAGAAAGACACCATGTGACAAAAAGAAAAATTATGAATCATTTAGGAGTCCGGATACTTACGATCTCGCTAGGGGCTTGGCCCTTGAGGGCCATTCCTCGTCGCCGTTGCTGGCGTTGGTGGAACTGTCCGGGGGAAGGGTCCTTCCGTTCTTGGACCCTTCGGCCTCCCTCGTTGGGGAGGCCTTCCTTTTCTTCTCTCCCCTCGCTGGGGGAGAGGCCTCTTTCTTCTCCTCCTCGTCCTCGTGGGAGGAGTCCGCCTCGGAGTCATCGGACGATAAATCCGATAACACCTGACGCCGGGAACTCCTCCGGGTTCCCGTGGCCTTCTTCTTGGCCTTCTTCTCCGGTACTACGTAAGGTGTCGGGACCAGCAGCCCTGTCAGACGGGCGTCCGCTGGGTCTTCTGCCAGGCCTGTTAAAGGTATTGGGAGTTTAGATCCCACATATAGTCAAACTATGAAAAGCAAGTATCCCATAAAGGATAACATGGCTTACCTCGCCAGCCGGACGCTGCGAGCTGAATCCGCGATCTTCGGTAGCGGATGCGGGAGCCTCGGAGCCCTTGAACAGCACCTTCCAGGCCTCTTCGTACGTAGTGTCGAAGAGCCCGCTCAAGGTCCGGTGCTGTGCCGGATCAAACTCCCACAAATTAAAGTCCCGCTGTTGGCAGGGGAGAATCCGGCGGATGAGCATGACCTGGATTACGTTGACAAGCTTGAGCTTCTTGTTCACCAGGGTTTGGAGACAGGATTGGAGTCCGGTCAGCTCTTCCGAACTACCCCACAGCAGGCCCTTCTCTTTCCAGGAAGTGAGCCGCATGGGGATGCCAGATTTGAATTCGGGGACCGCTGCCCATTCAGGGTTGCGCGGCTCGGTTATGTAGAACCACCCCGATTTCCTCCCTTTGATGGTTTCCACGAAGGCGCCCTCGAGCCAAGTGACGTTGGGCATCTTGCCTACCATGGCGCCTCCGCACTCCGCTTGGCTGCCCTTCACAACCTTCGGCTTGACATTAAAGGTCTTGAGCCACAAGCTGAAGTGGGGCTGGATGCAGAGGAAGGCCTCGCACACGACGATAAACGCCGAGATGTTGAGGATGAAATTCGGGGCCAGATCATGGAAATCCAGGCCATAGTAGAACATGAGCCCCCGGACAAAGGGGTGGAGTGGGAAGCCCAGTCCGCGGAGGAAATGGGGAAGGAATACCACCCTCTCAAGGGGCCCGGGGGTGGGGATAAGCTGCCCCTCGTCGGGGAGCCAGTGCGCGATATCGATGGACAAATATCCAGCGTTATGCAGCTTCTTGATGTGCCCCTCCGTAACGGAGGAGGCCATCCACTTGCCTCCCGCTCCGGACATGGTTGGAGAAGGTTGAGGTAAGATGTGCGGACTTGGGCGCTGGAGCTCGAGTGCGCGGAAATGGATAAGCAAAGGAGGAAGAAGGCGTAGGTAAAAAGGTGGATCCTTATCCCCTTATATATGGGCGGACGAAACTATGCGTCCCCACCAGCCTGGTAAAACTCGCTTATCTCCCAAGCGCCACAATCAATGGCGCGGTTGGGTTACCCACGCCCGTATTGATGGGAATCCCGGAATAAGGGGAACATGATCTCTGCTTCGACAAGACGTGCCAAGGAAACCGCTTCGCTAAACGCGCTAAGGTGGTATGACAAAAACGATTCGAGTAAAGGCTTGGCCATGGCGTGACGTCACGCCACGAAATACGTCAGCAGATTGAACTTGTGAAAATATTATTCTCTCTACGGTGGTATGTGGAATTTATTTTGTAGAGCCGGACACTATCCTGGTGTTCACAATCTGCTATGAATTATTCGGAGGAGGAACCCGCCTTGCAATGCCGAAGACAATATGCGCGCCGGACTCGTCATCATTGAAGCCTAGTTCAGGGGCTACTGAGGGAGTCCTGGACTAGGGAGTGTCCGGATAGCCGAACTATCATCATTGGCCGGACTCCAAGACTATGAAGACACAAGATTGAAGACTTCGTCCCGTGTCCGGATGGGACTTTCCTTGGCGTGGAAGGCAAGCTTGGCAATACGGATATGTAGATCTCCTACCATTGTAACCGACTCTGTGTAACCCTATCCCTCTCCGATGTCTATATAAACCGAAGGGTTTTAGTCTCTAGGACGAACAACAATCATACCATAGGCTAGCTTCTAGGGTTTAGCCTCCTTGATCTCGTGGTAGATCCACTCTTGTACTACCCATATCATCAATATCAATCAAGCAGGAGTAGGGTTTTACCTCCATCGAGAGGGCCCAAACCTGGGTAAAAACATCGTGTCCCTTGTCTCCTGTTACCATCTGCCTAGATGCATAGTTCGGGACCCCCTACCCGAGATCCGCCGGTTTTGACACCGACAGTCGCTCCCGCTCATAGCAGCCCGTCCTCAGTCTCTGGCGCGCTAGGTGGGCCTTCGTCTTTGGCTGAGCTCGACGCCGTCACGGTAACTACATGTCGCACCAACATATATATATATATAGAGAGAGAGAATATTCCATTTTCGTTGCCTTTCAGATGTTTTACGGCACAGACATATGTGTTTGCAAGGCGAAGAAACCCCGTGCACCATACTCTACTTGATAAAAGGCCAGAAGGTCGACGTAGGAAAGGGGATGATATTGAACCCCTTGAAACCCATGTTCCACAACCAGCCGATCCCCGCTGGGCACTTCAGGGTTAGCTTGTCCAGTGTGAAATCGGGGCACGAGGCATTGCCTCCTCCAATACAGCATGTGGGAGAGGACGACGAGACCCCGCTGCGGATTGGAAGCTGCAAGGGTTGGGTGCCGCTATGGCCGAAAAATCTTATTCGTCTGGAGCCGGCCGAGAGCACACCAATAACCACACATCAACAAGCATATGCGGAGACCACCACCCCGCCTACGCAATTACCAGCTCCTGTAGTGCCGAGTGAGAGCGGTGGACGATGTGATGAAGGGGGTGCAATAGTACTGGCTGATGTAATCGGTCCTGTAGAACAGAGAATGGATGATGAGACAGAGGTCGACCCTATGGGTTTCCTCAATACAAACGCGTATAACTGTGACATAGATATGACGAGTCAACCATATGACGAATCGGGCTATCAGCATGCTAATGAGGATATGGATGATATGCCCGGGCAGGAAGGTCGTTGGAAGGATTGCAAAAAGTCTCTCTTCATGAATTCCTCACAGGACACGCCTGAAGATGTTGCCTCAACACAGGCTCAACTAGCCGGGGGTCGTACAGTGCTTAGCCCGGGAACCCTGGGGCAGGGGTTAAGGAAGGGTCTGGAAGGTGTGCCCAAGAAAAAGGAGAGGAAGAGATCGGGGAAGATAACTGCCTCCAAACAAGCCAGAGCACAAAGCAGTCAGACGATGCATTCTGAAGAGCGTGTACCCGTGAAAGGTGCGGCCATGTTCCATCTCACAGGCGAGCCGATACTACCGCTGAAACCGCTGGAAGCACTATCAGGGGATCTCAGGAGACTGCACGACCATGTGCTGTCGACTGAGAAAAGCCTACTAGCCTCAAAGGATCCAGGATATCCGACATACGCGGCTCGTGTGCCTGAGGGGAAATGCTACATCGGGACACGGCCCGCGGAGGTGTTCTTCCCGCGGTTTGACCATATCTTTGAGATGTTTCTGACAAGGCGGCTCGATTTTACAATCGTTCGCCTTTTTGCGCTACATATGAGCTCCGTCATGAAGAGTGAAGAAGTCTCGCAAATCTGTGTGGCGGATCCGTACTACATGCACGAGTCTTTCTTGAGTCTCGGCGACTTTGAGCATGAAACTGCTAGGGAGTACCTCCAAAACTTCATGGTACAGAATAAGGACCGGGAAATTGTCCTCGTGCCTTATCATCCAAAGTAAGTCAGTTCTGGACAACCCTTTCGTACATTTCAATCATTCCTTCTCTCTCATATGGGGAACAATTTGAGGTGTCTTTTCCCCGCAGCAACGGGCGCGCCGTCCTTATCGTTCTTTACCCGCAAGTCTCCCACGCCGTGTATTTTGACCCTTCCAGAGACTACGAGAAAAAGACTACACCCACATAATGAATATTCTAGATGATGCTCTCCAAGGCTTCAGCATTAGAGGTGGCCACATGCAGATCAGGAAACAAAGGAACAAGAAGATGGGTTTCGCGCATAAAACTAACTTCTCCTGCATCCATGTCCAAAAACCAAGCAAGAAGGATGGATTCTACATCATCCATCTCATGATTCAGTTCAACACGGATCACCAAAAGCTTCGCATGACAAGCAGAAATGATGATCATATCCACAAGTGGCTAGAATCTCATGGAGAAGCGGATTACAAACTTAGAGATGACTTCTTTCGCATCCAAAGGGACATTGCGACGATCATCATCAAAGAAGTCGTCGATGAGAAGGGGATGTTCCACCACGGCCCTATATCGTGAGCTAACGTCCGAACTCGCATAGGCATGCAACATCTAGACCTCACGTCGTTCAATAAGCTAGTGTCCATCCTCGATGATATGGAAGGATGGAACTTCTAGTGATTTATGATGCCGATGATGATGATATGTGTCGGTTGAACTTCTATACTTTTTGTAGCGATGAAACTTTGTGATGTCCATGGTCCCTGCGAACTTGCGTAACGCTACTTTGTTAGTTTGCGTATGATGACCTGCGTACCTCTAGTTAATTAGTTTGCGTACTGTATGTTGCATCTGATCTAGTTGCTAACCCTTTCTTTTTCGGTGTTGCTCTAGTATATTTTGTTGCATATATATGATTGTACATCCTCTTCATGAACATGCATCTTTAAAAGGTACCTAGTTTCTTGATGGTGAGATGGAAGTGATATGTCGTGTACAAAGGGAAGGTTCCGGGGGTGTACAACGAGTGGCATGAGTGTCAGGCGCAAGTGAATGGGTTCTCGGGCGCCAGCCATAAAGGCTTCAAAAGCAGACAAGAAGGAGAAGCTAGTTACTTGAGGTTCACGCTAGCGCGAGAGAGGACTCGTAACCGCCACCTCATGTATTGCATAGTTCTGCTCTCACTCATAGTGATAGCTCTTCTCGCGTATACCTTTGTTTAGATGGATGACGTTGTAGTTGCAAGTATTCGAGACTTGCATGTATCGCTATTTTCGAGATGATGACAAGATACCACTTTGTGTTGGATGATGATTATGATGAGACTATTTGTATGTATATGCTATGATTACATTTGTGGCCTCGCAGGCATTTGTATGTGTATCATGATGACATTTGTATGTGCTAAAGATTCTTCTATAAAGCATGTTCAAATACAAAACAAATATGCCGAAAAAAACTACTAAAATTAGCAGTAGCGAGTGGAGAAAAGTTAGCAGCAGCGCGGTAGTAGCAGTAGCGCGCACAGGAGAAGCGCGCTATAGCTATTAGCAGTAGCGAGCTCCCTGTAAGAACGCTGTTGCTACACTTGTATATCAGTAGCATGGGAGAGCACGCGCTGCTGCTACTAGTTAGCTGTAGCGCCTTATTAGTAGCGCCGGTCCCCGCGCTACTGATACACCTAGAACCCGCGCTGCTACTAGGCTTTTCCCTAGTAGTGAAGACTTGATCAAACTTGTTAGTGGATTCATTTTGATGATCATGAGATGTATGAAACTAGAAGGCACAACCTTCTGTACCCACTTTTTACTTTCTGTTATTTAGAATAAATAAAGACAAAGTAGTATTATCTGTCCGTTTTCTGAACTATCCGTGCATTAAAAAATATCCCGAAAATAAAAGTGCTACAAATGCCCTGCAAATTTAGTATGATTTTTATGGAATATTTGAGGATTTTAGGCACTGAAAACACTTCAGGAGGGGCAAGCACCAGGCCACGAGAGTGGAGGGCGCGCCCACCCAACCTGGGCGCCCCCTATCTCGTGGGCCCCTGGTGGCCCCCCTCCACTTATGCCAGCACCCACACACTTCATCTTATACCCAAAAAAATCCCCATCCAGCTCAACACGAATTCTAGCAGCGATTTTCGATCTTCTTGCTCAAAGCTCCATTCACAAAACTGCTTTGGGAGATTGTTGCTTGAAAAAGAATTATGCTTAGAAGAATGTACCAAGGTGGTTCCTCGGTGAAGAAAGGGCCCAGGATTGTCATACGTGAGCAAGATGTTGAATTGCCGAGGGACGCGGATGTACGAGCTTGTGAGTGGCCATCCGATAATTTTATGGTCGAAGCAGGCTTTAAGGAGGAATTTGACGCGTTTGTGCGTAATGCCGAGCTAGAGGACTTCTTACACGATAAGTGTCCTCAGTACTATCAATTGACTGATTCCTTTGTGTGGAGGTTTAAATATAACTGCGCGCGTAATTCTCCTAGTGTCATATTTGATATTTATGATACATCTTATACCATGGACTTAGAGGATTTTGCAACTGCTTGCAAACTCCCGCAGTGGGGTAATATTAATGATCCTCACAAATTTGAATTTAGAGACTTCCTTGCTAGTATTACTATGGGAGAATCTAGGGACATAGCACAAGCTACCATAGGGAGCATTCATTTTCGTGCCATACATTATTTTGCTCTCTTCATTGGTAGATGCATTAACGGTAAGGATGAAGCATGTCACATGTGTGTCCCTGATCTGTGTGTCCTCAAGAGTGCTGTGTCAGGATATAAAGGTTATAACTTGGGGGCAATAGTTGCACGTAGGTTGCAGAATAATAGTAGAAAGGGAGATTTATTTGGAGGAATTTATGCAAACCGTGTGCCTAATTATCTTGGTATAGCCCCACGAGAGGGAGATATGTTGATACCTCCTGTTTATTTGGATTATGAAGCTATGGTCAATCATCAATTTCTAAGGAGGAATGAACAATTCCTCCAATATCTACTAATCTATGACAGACGCAACGTCGTCCATGTTACTCTTCCTGCTCCCCACCTTTTTGATTATCAGGAAAAAGGAAGATATGTTGTCACCAGGGAGGAAGCAGCTGAACACGAGGGGAGAGCGGAGGCAGCTCGCCAACACGCCGCAGCTCAGGAGGCGGTTGCCGCTGCATCTCAGTACGACCCCAGTTTCACTTACGGATATCAGCCAAACGGTCTTTGGTATTAGACCAACTTAGGCCAAAAGCCTAAGCTTGGGGGAGTACGTATTTCTCACCGACTTTACATTCATGTTCACACACTAGTCGTCGGTGCTCATACTCTTTCATTGTATTATCCATGTTAGTTTAAATCTTTTTCTAGTTTTCTTCTTGTGTGTTTGATAAACCTTAAAAAAACCAAAAAAAATTAGTTAGTTTAATTTCCATGCTTGTAGTAGCATTTAAAATGAAAACCCAAAAAGATTTCTAGTTCTTCTTACTTGTTGGGAGCTTTCCCGTGTAAATAGTTTTATTTTCTTTTCTTTCCTTTGGGGGTCGAGAAGACCATATTGAAAATGCTTAGTGGCTCTCATATGCATGATTGTTTATTTAACTTAGAGCCCATATTACTTGTCTTCTCTCTTGAGTTGAATGCTTGCAGATTCCAGCTTAGTCCAATGCACGTGCACTCTTATTATTATACACATCATTCGGTCGTGCAAGTAAAAGGCAATGATGACGATATATGATGGACTTATTGGGATGAGAAAAGCTGGTATGAACTCGACTTCTGTTGTTTTTGTAAATATGATGAGTTCATCGTTTCTGATTCAGCTTATTATGAAGTAAACATATTTGCAATGACATTTAGAGATTATAGTTGCTTGTGCCAGGCTTGATTAGCTATGAGTTATAATGGTTTACCTTGCGTGCCAACATGCTATTAGAATGATTATGATGTGGTATGATGGGATGGTATCCTCCTTTGAATGAATTGAGTGACTCGACTTGGCACATGTTCACGCATGTAGTTGAAACAAATCAACATAGCCTTCATGATATTTATGTTCATGGTGGATTATATCCTACTCATGCTTGTATTTGGTGTGAATTAATTTTAATGCATGTTCATGACTGTTGTCGCTCTCTCAGTTGGTCGCTTCCCAGTCTTTTGCTAGCCTTCACCTGTACTAAGCGGGAATACTGCTTGTGCATCCAAACTCCATAAACCCCAAAGTTGTTCCATATGAGTCCACCATACCTTCCTATATGCGGTATTTACCTGCCGTTCCAAGTAAATTTGTATGTGCCAAACTCCAAACCTTCAAATGAAATTCTGTTTTGTATGCTCGAGCAGCTCATGTTTCAACTAGAGCTGCCTATATCTTCCACGCTAGGTGGGTTATTCTCAAGAGGAGTGGACTCCGCTCCTCATTCACGAGAAAGGGCCGGTAACCGGGATGCCCAGTCCCATGATCCAAAAAGATCAAAGCAAATCAAAATAATTAAACAGAACTCCCCCAGGGCTGTTGTTAGTTGGAGGCACTCGTTGTTTTGAGCAAGCCATGGATTGATGCTTGTTGGTGGTTGGGGGAGTATAAACCTTTACCATTCTGTTTGGGAACTGCCTATAATGCATGTAGTATGGAAGATGCAGCCATCTCATTGTTGTTGCATTGACAGCAAAAGTATGCCGCTCAAAATGTTATTCAATCTCTATTTTAAAATCGAGCTCCGGCACCTCTACAAATCCCTGCTTCCCTCTGCGAAGGGCCTATCTATTTACTTTTATGTTGAGTCATCACCCTTCTCATTAAAAATCACCCACTGGAGAGAACACTGTCATTTGCATTCATTATTATTGGTTTATATTGGGTATGACTTGACTGGATCTCTTTTACCATGAATTACAATGTTTAGTCAGTCCTTGATCTTTAAAGGTGCTCTACATTTATGTTTTGCGGTCTCAGAAAGGGCTAGCAAGATAACATTTTGTTATATCATGTTATGATTGTTTTGAGAAAGTGTTGTCATCCGAGTTTTATTATTATGGCTCGCTAGCTGATTATGCTATTTATATGAGTAATTGTGAGACCTAAGTGTTATTGTGAGTATGGTTAGTTCATAATATTTGATGAAACTTGAATGCTGGCTTTTCATGTTTACAACAACAAGAGCAAACAGAGTTTGTAAAAGTTTTTCTTTATCACTTTCAGTTTATCAACTGAATTGCTTGAGGACAAGCAAAGGTTTAAGCTTGGGGGAGTTGATACATCTCCAATGTATCTACTTTTCCCAACACTTTTGCCCTTGTTTTGGACTCTAACTTGCATGATTTGAATGAAACTAACCCAGACTGACACTGTTTTCAGCAAAATTGCCATGATGTTGTTTTATGTGTAGAAAAGAAAAGTTCTCGGAATGTCCTGAAAATCCACGGAGGCACTTTTTGGAAAATATAAAAAATTATTGGCGAAAGAATCAAGACCAGGGGGCCCATACCCTGTCCACGAGACATGGGGCGCGCCCCCTCCCCCTGGGCGCGCCCCCTCTCTCGTGGCCCCCCTGGACCTCCATCGACCTCAACTCCAACTCCATATATTCACGTTCGGGGAGAAAAAAATCAGAGAGAAAGTTTCATTGCGTTTTACGACACGGAGCCGCCGCCAAGCCCTAATCTCTCTTGGGAGGGCTGATCTGGAGTCCGTTCGGGGCTCCGGAGAGGGGGATTCGTCGCTGTCGTCATCATCAACCATCCTCCATCACCAATTTCATGATGCTCACCACCGTGCGTGAGTAATTCCATCGTAGGCTTGCTGTACGGTAATGGGATGGATGAGATTTACCATGTAATCAAGTTAGTTTTGTTAGGGTTTGATCCCTAGTATCCACTATGTTCTGAGATTGATGTTGCTATGACTTTGCTATGCTTAATGCTTGTCACTAGGGCCCGAGTGCCATGATTTCAGATCTGAACCTATTATGTTTTCATGAATATATGTGTGTTCTTGATTCTATCTTGCAAGTCTATAGTCACCTATTATGTGTTATGATCCGACAACCCCGAAGTGACAATAATCGGGATACTTCTCGGTGATGACCGTAGTTTGAGGAGTTCATGTATTCACTATGTGCTAATGCTTTGTTCCGGTTCTCTATTAAAAGGAGGCCTTAATATCCCTTAGTTTTTGCTAGGACCCCGCTGACACGGGAGGGTAGGACAAAAGATGTCATGCAAGTTCTTTTCCATAAGCATGTATGACTATTTACGGAATACATGCCTACATTACATTGATGAACTGGAGCTAGTTCTGTGTCACCCTATGTTATAGCTATTACATGAGGAATCACATCCGGCATAATTATCCATCACTGATCCATTGCCTATGAGCTTTTCACATATTGTTCTTCGCTTATTTACTTTTCCGTTGCTACTGTTACAACTACTACAAAACCCAAAAACATTACTTTTGCTACCGCTACTTTTATTATCATACTACTTTGCTACTAAATACTTTGCTGCAGATACTAAGTTATCCAGGTGTGGTTGAATTGACAACTCAACTGCTAATACTCAAGAATATTCTTTGGCTCCCCTTGTGTCGAATCAATAAATTTGGGTTGAATACTTTACCCTCGAAAGCTGTTGCGATCCCCTACACTTGTGGGTTATCAGTACTTCTTTCATATGGGGTTGTTGTAGCTCTGTTATTGCCAAGCGGCAATTAATTCTATAGTCTTTCATTGCCAAGAGGCAATAGATTTTACAGGGTCCTATATCACAAGATCCATATTTACTCGTTCATCCTTTTATAGAGCTAATAGCAGATGTTGTATAGGTCATACAACATGCTCCCCCAGATCACTCCATCTTCACTAAAATGTCGTATCTTTAAACTTTATTATTTGGGTTTATTCTGTTAAAACTTTCTCCTTTATGGCACTTTAAGCATCGTCTTAGTATTCCTTAGTCTGCTTTCGGAACTGTAAAAGATCCAGGAATACTGCTATTTCTTTTCTTTAGGGGTATTATTATGATCATCGTACTCCCCCAGACGATCACATTCTTCATTAATGGATATCTCATATTTCTTTCTCCCCCTCGAAATGTGGCAAGAACTTTTCTGCCACAATTTCGGAAAACCATTCACAACTCTTGTGAATTGAGGAAACTTTGATTATCTACTTCATACGTAATGAAGTTATCTGTTAACTGGTATGGGAGTACTTTTTCCTCATTCCATTTCAGAAACTCAACAGAGTTCTTTATCATTAGTACTTTTGCAAGTCACACTTGCATATCATTCTTATCTTTAGGTTCGTCCTTTAACCTTTTATTCTCTTCGGATTTATTGAGTGCTTAATGACCGTTACACATGAGATGTGCAGTCTATACTAGGAAAGCATAATAGCCACTCCATACTTTTCTCCCAGAGTGGGACACATTAAAAGCACATGGCTCATCATGTCTTTCTCTTGTCATACAGGAGAAGTCTGAGAAAATTTCTGCCGTCATACGGGTTACGCAGGGATTTCCCCAGACTTTTCCTGCCATGCGGGTTTTATCATAATCATCTTTTCCCACCTTGCGGGTAATTCCCTGTAAAGGACATAAATGCCAGAATTGGCTCTTTTGACTGCATATTCAATCATCAAATTTAGGAATAAATCCGAATGCTCTTTGACACACATGCTTGATCCGACGTTGGTCAAATTAAACACACATGTTGCTTGTTTCAACTCAAATCTTGTTGACTGAAAAATCTTCTTCATAGAGAGTACATGAAAGACATTTGTCAACCAAGACTCTCAATGATCTATCTCTCTAAGGCCATTCTTTAGAGAGAACATACTCCCTTATGTTATGACCTTTCTTGGTCATCTTTCGGGTCACAAGTACCCAACCATTCGCTTTCACGAATGAAGGCATGGAAAACTTTTAGTATGAGAAAACTTAGCCAATAATCAACAATAATGAGCATAAAAATAACCCTACGTTGGTCTGATTAAAAAAATACGCACATAAACTTTTGAAACTTTCTTTTATATTCTAAATCACCGTTGTGGCAGAATTAGAATAAAACATCACATTTTTACATTAATTCCACATCACCATTGGGCAGAAATGGAAAAAACGCATATAACTCATAAATAATGTGATGATAAAATTTCTATTAAGTAACTTTGCTAAGAAAATAATCATTATTATCAACTTTATTGCAGTGGAAAACTAGCAATATACATTTCTCAATCTTTATCAAATTCTCTGAAAATTGGGCAGAGATTTGAACTTTTAACTATCAGACTCATTGAATTATAATATTGTCATCTTCAACGTTGGTCAGAAAATAACAATACCATAATTAAACTTTAATCAAATATCTTTCTACTATCATAGCAGAAGCTATCTGAATGTGATTTCACCCACAAGTGAAAAAACTTCTCTCAAAAAACTGTTCATCCAATTAAATTTTCCCGTTGGTTCCAATTTAATTAGAAGATAATACTTTTTTCTTTCTTTGTTAAAGAGTACTATTAATTATTTATGCAGCGGAAAAACATGAATAAAAAATTCATGAACTTTTAATTCTTTACAGAAACTTTTCTTTCACATAATAAAAAATTCATGAACTTTATTATTTTCTTTATAAATTCATGAACATATCGTTTTCTGAAAAAATTCTATTTCATTTTTAGAAACTTTTTTTTTACTTTTCTATTTTCTAAACAAAATTTTCGTTGGAAAAATTTCATAGAAAAACTATTTGAAATATGCCCAGAAAACTAAACAAAAAACAAAACAGAATAAAAAAATGCAGCTGGCCCGACACGGCTGCGGCCTCGGCCAGCGCCCGTCTGCAGCCTGGCCTCGCTTTCGGCCCAGGCCGCACAGAGGCTAGCGCTTTGATCACGGCCATCGACGCCATCCAACGATCCAGTGCCGATCCCGCCCGATCAAAGCGATCCAACAGCGCCGCTCGGGCAAACCCTATGTAACGCCCCGGATTCGATGCGCCAGGTGTCTGCCAGTTATTCGTCGTCTTTGCCATGTCATTTGCTTGCGTGTTGCATTTTATCATGTCATCATGTGCATCTCATTTTGCATACGTGTTCGTCTCATGCATCCGAGCATTTTCCCCGTTGTCCGTTTTGCAATCCGGCACTCCTATGTCCTCCGGCGTCCCCTTTTGTTTCCTTTTGTGAGCGGGTGTTAAACTTTCTCGGAATGGCCCGAGGTTTGTCAAGCGGCCTTGGTATAGCACCGGTAGACCGCCTGTCAAGTTTCGTGCCATTTGGAGGTCGTTTGATACTCCAACGGTTAACAGGGTAACCGTAAAAGCCTCTTTTGTTTGCAGCCCAACACCCCTCCAAAGTGGCCCAAAACCTATCCAAACCCCCTCCATGCTCTCGGTCGTTCGATCACGATCGTGTGGGCGAAAACCGCTCCTCTTTTGGACTCTCCTAGCTCCCTCTACCTATAAATATGTGTCCCTCCCCGTCCAAATCGCAGATGAAACCCTAGCCCCGCTCCCCTCGCGCCGCCGGACATATCCATCCCGTGCCGGACGTGTCCGATCGCCGCCCCCGACGAATCGCAGGCCGCCACATCGCCGCCGCCGGCCCTCTCTCTCTCTCCTCCGCCGTGCCAGGCCCGCCGGGCCCGGATCGGGCCCGCAGGGCCCAACCCGCCGCCGCCGCCGCCGCGGGCACTGCCCCGCCGGAGCCGCCCGCGCCCCGCCGCCTCTGCCCGCCGGCGACCCCGCCGCCCGGCGCGCCTCGCCGCCCGCGCCGGCCTGGGCCGCCGCCGCCGCTTCGCGACCCCGTCGACGGCGCCGGACCCCGCCGCCTTCTCCCCCGCGCCTCCGAGTTGGCGCCGCCCCGCTCCTCCGCCGCCCGGCGCTCGCCCGCGCGCGCCGCCCGAGGCCACCGCGGCTCCTTCACGCCGCCTCGGAGCTCTGCCGCCGCGCCCCTCTGGCGCCCGCGCATCCCCGTCGCTGCCTACCCGTCGTGGCCCGCCTCCGCCTCCGCGCCGCCCTGCCGTGGCCGCCATCGCCGCCTCCGACCTCGCCGGAGCCGCCCGCCCTCGCCGGAGTCGGATCCGGTCAGATCCACTCCGGGTGGATGAGATCCACCGGGAGTCCAACCAAACGGCGCCCCCGATCCCGGATCTCCTCGTTTCGCATGCCTCCGTCCCGCGTTGACTTTCGCGGAGGTATAATTTTCACTAAGTCCCAGGATTACAGCATTATCATGCCATGTTCATCGCATCATAACTGTTTTCGGAGTCTAGTTATATCGGAGAGTAGGAATTCTTTTTACTCCTCTGCCCCTTCATTGATCTGGTAAGGAATCTTGACATAGGTGTTTTGAATTACTCCTCTTCCCGTTCAAATTTTTCTTTAGGATCACGCAGTTGGTTTTCCTATCGTTGTTCCTCAGCTCTTTGCATCCGGTGCATATCTCGTCAAAGTGATTCGACCCCCTTCGTTTCTGCAAGTTCAATCCTCAGTTGTTTTCTTTTCCCACCCGCCCACCCTTTTCTTCTTGGAGCCGGAGTCCGTAATTGAGTATCCTTCCTACTCGTGCGAAGTCTTTGCTTTCTTTCCTAAATTATTTCAACCGGTGTTCTCTCTTCAAGTTATTAGTCGGTTCCCCTTTCCAAGTTGCCTTTGTTTTCCCGCCCTCCCACCCTCTTCTTCCCGGAGCCTGAATCTCTTTCGAGCATCAATTTCATTCGTACGGAGCCTCTTCAGTCTTCCCTCAATTATTTCAACCGGTGAATTCTCGTTTTGTTCGACATTCTTCATCCCTTTCTTTTTCCGGTGGACCAAATTCAAGTTTTTTTTCGGTTGATCGTATTCTTTCCCTCAGCTCAAATGTTTCCCCTTGCTCGTTTGCCTCTCGCCAGTTTATCCTTCCGGAGTGTTCAAGACATCTCAGGAGATTCGTCTGTGTTCCAATTAATTCGAGTTTGTCACCTCATTCAAATATTTCAACTGTTTCGGTGCATCATCTATCTGTTCAACAATCCTTTCCAACAGTGTTTTCTTTTAGTGGGCCCTAACCCACAGGTCTTCTCCCAGGATCTTACCCGACTCTTCTAATTTCCCGGAGCTATTCTCAAATCCTTTTTGATGTTTGACGTAAGTATGAATTTCATCAGTCAGATCTTTTCCAAGATCAATTTCAAATCATTTTCATTGTTGCCTCAACCCCCTTCGCTTTTCATTTCCCCGGAGTATCTCAGTAATTTTGGTGGTGTTTTCCATCGACATTTGAAGACCAAAGAAGAAGAGTTTTTCCTCTAAATCTTGCCCGTTCTCTCGAAGTTTCGTGGTGCTAGCTTGGCGTTATCCTCTCAAATTGTTTCTAGTTGTGCAAATTCTTTTCACCCATCCGGAGTATTTCAGGAGTTGCTTTCTCTCTCGATCATCCGGAGGCCTTATTTTTGGAATATTTCTTCGTTCCAAGTTTTCAGCTCTGTTCGTTCCTATATTTGTATCGGTGCTTCGTTCAAGTATTCTTCAATCAGTTCGCGATCTCTTCGTTCTCTTGTCTCTAAATTCCCTCAAGTATCCTTTTGCGTTTTTAATTCTTCCCAGTGATTCATTCTCTTTCATTAGTCATTTTCGAATTCTTACGGTGGTTCGTTCAAGATTCTTTTTCTTTGTTTATCATATTAATCCATTCGTTCTTTTCAACCCTACCGGTGGTTCATGAAGACCTTCTCAAGTTTGCGATATGTCACTTCTCAATCCTTTTCAAGAAGAATAAGTAGTATCAAAATCCATTGTTTGTCATCAATTAAATTTGATGAAGGATAAGCATACAATAAATCTTATTCTTATTTCATCCAAGCGAGTAATCCCTTTTCTTCGGAGTTTGTTCTTGATGAATAAATTCTAGTTCCAAGTGTTTTCATCTTTTCTTTTCCGGAGTTCATTTTCCTCGGCCATCTCATCGGAAACCCCATCTAAATCATCGCAGGGCCTTAATCTTATTCTTTCCATCCTTGAATTTTATCTCATCATCTTTTTTTGTTACCAGAGTTCTTCATGGTGGTTCTTCATGAATTAATTCATTCTCTCAAGAGTTCATCAAGATTCTTGTTCAAGGAGTTCTAGTATCTTTTGTTCTTGCATCTTGAGGTGCAATTAAATCTCCGTATTCTTTTGAAGTGGAGTTTTGCATTTCTTCGTTCTTCTCAGCTATCCAATCATTTCCGTTTGTGGTCGGTTACCACCTTATGATTTTGAGATGTTATCCATAAGTCCACGACAAGCTTATTCTTTTCGTTGTTGATTTTCTCAACAACTCCGTTCAACCCTTCCTTCTAAGTTCATTTCATTCCATTCTTTCAATTTTTCCGGAGGCATTGCATTGTTCATCTCGTCAAGTGCCATCCCATCTTGTGGAGTTCGTGTTCTATTCCTTCCATGTTTCAGCCGCAGTGCTGCCTAAATCCTTTCAGTCTTATTCGTTTCTTATCTCGTTCTAACCGGAGTGGTTTCATAGTCTATCTTATTCCGTGAGCTTTTGATTCTCGTCTTTCTCGTCGTTCCTCTCTTCTTCTCGAGTGCTCTCGATTCTTTGCTTCTTCTCTTGAGTTCTTGTTTCACCTCATCCCTTTTCCCTTTCGTCTTGGTCCTAAGATCTCGGGACGAGTTCTCTTGTTAGTGGAGGAGTGTTGTAACGCCCCGGATCCGATGCGCCAGGTGTCTGCCAGTTATTCGTCGTCTTTGCCATGTCATTTGCTTGCGTGTTGCATTTTATCATGTCATCATGTGCATCTCATTTTGCTTACGTGTTCGTCTCATGCATCCGAGCATTTTCCCCGTTGTTCGTTTTGCAATCCGACAGTCCTATGTCCTCCGGCGTCCCCTTTTGTCTCCTGTTGTGAGCGGGTGTTAAACTTTCTCGGAATGGCCCGAGGTTTGCCAAGTGGCCTTGGTATAGCACCGGTAGACCGCCTGTCAAGTTTTGTGCCATTTGGAGGTCGTTTGATACTCCAACGGTTAACCAGGTAACCGTAAAAGCCTCTTTTGTTTGCAGCCCAACACCCCTCCAAAGTGGCCCAAAACCTATCCAAACCCCCTCCATGCTCTCGGTCGTTCGATCACGATCGTGTGGGCAAAAACCGCTCCTCTTTTGGACTCTCTTAGCTCCCTCTACCTATAAATATGTGTCGCTCCCCGTCCAAATCGCAGATGAAACCCTTGCCCCACTCCCCTCGCGCCGCCGGACATGTCCATCCCGTGCCGGACGTGTCAGCCCGCCGCCCCCGACGAATCGCAGGCCGCCACGTCGCCGCCGCCGGCCCTCTCTCTCTCCTCCTCCGCGCCAGGCTCACCGGGCCCGGATCGGGCCCGCGGGGCCCAACCCGCCGCCGCCGCCGCCGCGGGCGCTGCCCCGCCGGAGCCGCCCGCGCCCCGCCGCCTCTGCCTGCCGGCGACCCCACCGCCCGGCGCGCCTCGCCGCCCATGCAAGCCTGGGCCTCCGCCGCCGCTTCGCGACCCCGTCGCCGGCGCCGGACCCCGCCACCTTCTACCCCGCGCCTCCCAACCGGCGCCGTCCCGCTCCTCCGCCGCCCGGCGCTCGCTCGCGCGCGCCGCCCGAGGCCGCCGCGGCTCCTCCACGCCGCCTCGGAGCTCCGCCGCCGCCCCCCTCCGGCGCCCGCGCATCCCCGTTGCTGCCTCCCCGCCGTGGCCCGCCTCCGCCTCCGCGTCGCCCCGCCGTGGCCGCCATCGCCGCCTCCGACCTCACTGGAGCCGCCCGCCCTCGCCGGAGTCAGATCCGGTCAGATCCACTCCGGGTGGATGAGATCCACCGGGAGTCCAACCAAACGGCGCCCCGGTCCCGGATCTCCTCGTCCCGCACGCCCCCGTCCCGCGTTGACTTTCGTGGAGGTATAATTTTCACTAAGTCCCAGGATTATAGCATTATCATGCCATGTTCATCGCATCATAACTTGCTGCATACTGCTCCGTTTCGTGCGTGTAATATGTCAAATTGTTCGCCTCGACGAGTACTTCATTTCATTCCATCGCATCATGTTCATTTGAGTCCATCTTGATGCCTGAATCATTGTTGCAAGAGTGCTATGTGATGTTAATCTGCTGAAACTGTTATAACATGCTCATTTGTCATTTTTGCCATGTTTGATGTGTGCATCCTATGAGGTTGATGTCTACATGTGTTTTGAACTATGTCATGCCATCTTTCCGAAGGTGCTATCCATGTATTTTTGTGAGTCCTGTACTGAGTGCATCAAGCTTGCTAAGTGGGGTACTTGCTGTTGCTGTTTTGCTAGGCTGAATCTGTTATTTCGTGATGCCATGTAAACCTGCTTCTACTAGTCATTCTATGCATAATCTGGAGATGTTCACTAAGGATGTTTTGTTATACATGTCATTCTCTATCCATTCATGCCCCTGGTTGCATTTATAGACTGCTGTAGCTTGTTGTAATCTTGCTCTTAACTTGCTAAATAATGTTGCTGTCAGCCTGTTAACATTAAGTTCAATGTTACCATGTTTGTTGTTAGTGATCCAAGCATCCTATGAACTTGCTCTTACCATGCTTAGCTTCATAAACATGTCTTATTATTTTTGGTTGCCTTTTCCATGCCATGTATTGCTCTGTGGTGAGTGGTTCAAGCTCACCAAGATGCCTACTTATTGTTGTTCCCGCCATGTATGAATCTGTCATAACATTTGCCATGTTTACATGGGTGCCATCATATTTTCTGTGCCCTTTTGGCTCATGGTCAGTAAGGGACTTTTGTTTTATGAAATTAGTAGATTCATGCCATGCCTTTGTTTGCCATGTTAAGTTCCTGTAACATGTTGTTTGATAGCTCTAAACATTGCAACCTGATGTTATTTCTGCAAGTCTGAAACTGTTATTATTTGCAATCTTGCCATGTGTTTTGGAGCATGTTCTAGTGATTTCTGGAGTTAGCTCAGTGTTCATGTTTTGTCATGCTTTACCTGTACTTCATGCCCATGCCTTTTGTTCTTATGTTAAGGTTCTGTAGCATATTGTTTTGATGCTTGCAATATGCCTAGTTGCTGTTTTGGACAGATTGTTATTATAACTTGTATAGTGTATGTGTTGAACCGTTGCTCCGTTTTGAGTGTGCTCTATATGAAACTTGCTTAGATTTGCATGTAGTTTCATATTATAATGTTGCATCCTTGTTTTGAGGTGTTTGCTTGATGTTTGCATGCATTTTGCATCAATGCCATGCTTAACTTGTTTTGCTCATATCTTCTAGGCCGTAGCTCCGAATCTAATGAACTTTATATGTAACTTGACTAGAATCTCGTGTAGATCATCTTGGTGCATCTTAACTTGTTGTTTAACAACTTGAACATAAGGTTTATTCAGATCTGGACCAACTTTGAAATATGCATATGAGGACTCACCGGAATTGTTATATGTTGTTTCCGACCTCATTTAAACTTGCTTTGATGTGTTGTTCTTGTTTGCATCATCTCTTGCCATGAGTAGCTTCATGTAGTCTTGTCTTGCATCATGCTTGTTGTGCATCATGTCTTGTTCATGTGTGGTGTGTTTATTATGTTGTGTGCTTCTTCTCGATAGTTCCCGTTTCGTTGCGATCGTGAGGATTCGTTCGTCTCCGCTTGGTTCATCTTCGTGGCTTCATCTTCTTCATGGACTCGTTCTTCTTCCTAGCGGGATTTCAGGCAAGATGACCGCTACCCTGGATCTCACTACTATCATTTCTATGCTAGTTGCTCGTTCTATCGCTATGCTGCGCTTCCTATCATTTTGTTCTCCAAGCCTCCCCAAATTGCCATGAACCTCTAACCTTTGACACCCTTCCTAGCAAACCGTTGTTTGGCTATGTTACCGCCTTGCTCAGCCCCTCTTATAGCGTTGTTAGTTGCAGGTGAAGTTGAAGATTGCTCCATGGTGGACAGGATTTTGTTGGGATATCACAATATCTCTTATTTAATTAATGCATCTATGTATTTTGGTAAAGGGTGGAAGGCTCGGCCTTATGCCTGGTGTTTTGTTCCACTCTTGCCGCCCCTAGTTTCCGTCATACCGGTGTTATGTTCCCGGATTTTGCGTTCCTAACGCGGTCGGGTGATTTATGGGACCCCCTTGACAGTTCGCTTTGAATAAAACTCCTCCAGCAAGGCCAAACCTTGGTTTTACCATTTGCCTCACCGCCACCTACTTTTCCCTTGGGAGTAATTAACCCAAGGGTCATCTTTATTATAGCCCCCCCCCCGGGCCAGTGCTTCTCTAAGTGTTGGTCCGAACCGAGCAGCCTGCGGGGCCACCTCGAGGAAACTCGAGGTCTGGTTTTACTCGTAGCTTGACTTATCCGGTGTTGCCCTGAGAACGAGATATGTGCAGCTCCTATCGGGATTGTCGGCGCATCGGGCGGCTCTGCTGGTCTTGTTTTACCATTGTCGAAACGTCTTGTAAACCGGGATTCCGAGACTGATCGGGTCTTCCTGGGAGAAGGTATATCCTTCGTTGATCGCGAGAGCTTATCATGGGCTAAGTTGGGACACCCCTGTAGGGTATAAACTTTCGAGAGCCGTGCCCGCGGTTATGTGGCAGATGGGAATTTGTTAATGTCCGGTTGTAGATAACTTGACACCAGATCCGAATTAAAATGCATCAACCGCGTGTGTAGCTGTGATGGTCTCTTCTGGCGGAGTCCGGGAAGTGAACACGGTTTCTGGGTTATGTTTGACGTAAGTAGGTGTTCAGGATCACCTCTTGATCATTGCTAGCTTCACGACCATTCCGCTTGCTCTCTTCTCGCTCTTATTTGCGTTGGTTAGCCACCATATATGCTTAGTCGCTGCTGCAAACTCACCATGTTACCCCTTCCTTTCCCATTAAGCTTTGCTAGTCTTGATACCCATGGTAATGGGATTGCTGAGTCCTCGTGGCTCACAAATTACTACAACAACAGTTGCAGGTACAGGTTATGCGATGATCATGACGCGAGAGCGATGTTTGCTTGTTTTGGAGTTCTCTTCTGCTTCTTCTTCGATCAGGGGATAGGTTCCAGGTCGGCAGCCTAGGCTAGCAGGGTGGATGTCGTTTGAGCTTCTGTTTGTGTTTCATCCGTAGTCGGATGTTGATCTCATGTATGATGAATTGTTGTATTCGTGTGGCATAGTATGCCTTATGTATGTATCCCTACCTGTTATGTAATGTTGATGTAATGATATCCACCTTGCAAAAGCATTTCAATATGTGGGTCTATCCTTGGTGGGACCTTCGAGTTCCTTTTGGATAGGGTCGCATATTGGGCGTGACACCCTAACCCATTCTTTCCCTCTCGCGACGCTCTTCTCTCGCTCGCGAACCGAGCCGTTGCACTCGACGCTGGCCGCTCTGTCACCGCGCCGCACCGGTCACCGGCGACGGTGACGCACCACCGCGTCGTGCTGCGCCACTCGAGCTCCCTTCCTTCCTTTTCTTTCTCCATCTCTTTCTTCCTCCATCTCACGCGACAGAGAAAAAGAGAGAGACCTCGAGGGCCCCGTCGGCCGCCGGGGACGGCGTCGCCACGGCGGCGCGCAAGCACCCATTCTCCACTTTTCCCTTCCCCTTTTCTTCCTTAGACAGAGGGAAAGATGCAAGGCCGAGGTCCCCTCTGCTCCTTTGCAGCGCTCGACGGCGTGGAGTGGCGGCGCCGTTGCCGATCCCTTCACCGGTGGTGCGTTCCCCTTGGGGTGAGCGCACCGCCGTCGAGTGGTTGGGCCGCGGTGCCCCCCCTGTAGCGACCAGACCTCAAACAGTCTGATCTCTGTGCATCAGTGTCATCCTTGGATCGGTAATGCTGACACGCACAGTACTTGAAGGATTTATAACAGAGTACCAGTCACACACTTATTACATCGAATGTCTCAAAAGAGAACTTATTACAATAAATATGGCTTAAGGCCATCTAATAATGATAACAACGGAAGGCTTGGAAGATAAAGCGAGTCCATCAACTCCAACTGCATCACTGAGTATAAGATCACGACCTAAGGCACCTTACTCGTCGTATGAAAAGTCTGCAACATGAACGTTGCAGCCCGAAAACGGGTCAGCACATGGAATATGCTGGCAATGTAACACATAGAGAGTAATGAACAGATTAATGCTATCACTACATGCATATACGGCTGGTGGAAAGCTCTATGGTTATAGTTTTGCATAAAGCCAATTTTTCCCTACAACAAAGGAATAAATTTCATTTAACTATCATGGTGGTTGTTAAACATTGAGAAGTTCACCCAATCCAACTAAGCATCATCATTAAACCCAAACAAAATTAATTAAATAACGTGATGAGATTCACATGATAATCCAGGTACTAGATACTCAGAACGTCCATAACCGGGGACACGACTAACCATGATTAGTTTATACACTCTGCAGAGGTTTGCGCACTTTTCCCCAAAAGACTCGATCTCCTCCGTTGGATTTCTCGCACTACATGGTGTTTGAGAAATGGATGACCGAGACACAGTCTTTCATAAGCATTAACTCTTTACTCTGGGTGGACAGTACCAACCTACGTCCCCTACATCTGCTAGTCTACCGCTGAAAGAGGTCACACAACATACTCAACTATGCTAGAGCCCATAGTAGCTTGCGACTGCACACGGAAGTTTCTAGCATGAATAATCTCATGATCCCTTTGAGCCTGGGTGGCGGTCCATAGGAGAATCACATGGTACCCTGGGATTTCCAAAAATACAGACAACACTGGGTTCCCCAGGTGCCTCAATCCACCCAGATGTGTATTAAAGTTGCCACCTTAAATAAACCATTAATTAACAATCTCACATCTGTCATGGATACACTCACCCAATCCACGTCTACTAGCATAGCATAGCAATATAAGCAAACATAGAAGTAACTTCCAAAGGTTTCATAATAAACAGGTAATAGGTACTACCTCATCTACTTCCCAAAACCCACATATTAATCAGATCCTAATCATGCAATTGTTTGAGGATTGATCTAATGCAATAGAACTGGACAGTAAAGATGTATGATCAATGTGTTACTTGCCTTGCTGATGATCCGTGAAACCTAGAGATTTGTAGTAGCACGTGGCGCACTCCGGGTACTCTATCGCAAACAAACAAGCATAAAATAAGCACTCATCTAATGCACGGGTAAAACTCAAATAAGAGATCTAACCAGAAAGTTCAACTTAAGGACTCCGGTTTGCAAAAAGAATCAAATCAAATGAAGCAACGAAAGTCAAACGGCGAAAGAAACAAGCTTCGTTTACTAATCTGGACCTAAGTCAAATTTACAGTAGCAAAAACTTGTTTGAGTTGGTTAAACGAAAAGAGGGTTTCGAGGCGAAACTCTAGGCGCTTGAATCGCCTGATTCCGATTAACGAGCAAAAAGTTATACTAAAACGAAAATCGGATCAGAAATCGCGATCGAAAATAATCACGGAAAATCCGAGAAAAATAAAAAACGGACGAACAGGCTAACGAACGAATGTTCGCTATCTGCGGCTAAACAACAAAAACCGTTCATTAAAACGAATGTACGGATGAACGTCCGTTAAATAACTAAACCGAGAAAACCGACAAACCGATCTAAAAAAACGGATCTAGGGGTTAAAAAACCCGAACGGTTTTTATAAAAAACCCAGCGGCGGCTACTTCGGGTCCGACGAGTTCTCCGGCGAGGCGGCGAGGTGGCGGTCGGGTCCCTAACAAACGTGGGATGGGACTGTATCTCTCAGAGGTATATCAGCCATCTCTGCGTGGCACTTCTTCAACTGGGTAACGTGGAACACATCATGAACTCCTGACAAACCTTCGGGCAATTCCAACTTGTAAGCAACTTCTCCCATACGCTCCAAAACTTTGTATGGTCCCACAAAACGTGGTGCTAACTTTCCCTTAACTCCAAAACGCTTAACTCCTCGAAGTGGGGATACACAAAGATAAACTCTGTCTCCAACTGCATAAACTGTTTCCTTGCGTTTAGAATCTGCATAGCTCTTCTGCCTCGACTGGGCTACCTTGAGCCTATCGCGAATTAGCTTAACCTTCTCTTCAGACTCTTTAATGAAATCTGGTCCAAACAACTAACGGTCTCCAACTTCATCCCACAACAACGGTGTCCTGCACCTCCTTCCGTACAAAGCTTCGAAAGGGGCCATCTTCAGACTGGATTGATAACTGTTGTTGTAAGAGAACTCTGCATATGGCAAATTGTCGTCCCAACTTGATCCATAATCTAGCGCACAAGCTCTCAGCTTGTCCTACAGGATCTGATTGACTCTCTTGGTCTGTCCATCTGTCTGTGGATGAAAGGCTGTGCTGAACTCTAGCCTGGTACCCAAAGTTTCGTGCAATTGATTCCAGAACTTTGAGGTAAACTGGGTTCCTCTATCTGATACAATGGTCCTCGGAACTCCATGCAGACATACGATCCTTGTCATGTATATCTTTGCCAACTTAGCACTTGTATAAGTGGTCTTCACTGGGATGAAATGAGCTACCTTCGTCAAACGATCGACTACAACCCATATCGAGTCATAGCCTGAACGTGTCCTTGGTAATCCCATGATAAAATCCGTGCCTAGCTTATCCCACTTCCATTCGGGTATCGGTAATGGCTGTAGCAATCCTGTTGGCTTCTGATGCTCTGCCTTCACTCTCTGACATACATCACAAACTGCTACATACTCCGGAATATCCTTCTTCATTCTGGTCCACCAGAAAGTGTCCTTCAAATCCAAATACATCTTGGTATTTCCTGGGTGAATCGAATAAGGCGAATCATGGGCCTCTTGTAAAATCAACTTCCAGATCTCCGGGTCATTAGGCACATAAACGCGGTCCTCAAACCATAAGGTATCGTGCTCATCCTCACGAAATCCTTTAGCCTTTCCTTTGCTCATCTTCTCCTTTATCTCGGCAATCTCCTTGTATGTCTTCTGAGCTTCTCTGATCTTATCCATCAAAGTAGACTGAATCTCCAATGCTGCTACATAGCCTCTCGGAACTATCTCCAAACATAGCTCGCGAAGATCCTCGGCTAACTCCTGGGGTAACTCTCCGGTCATGAGAGTGTTGACATGGCTCTTGCAACTCAACGCATCGGCTACTACGTTAGCCTTTCCGGGGTGATAATGCAATCTCATGTCATAATCCTTAATGAGCTCCAACCATATCCTTTGCCTGAGATTCAACTCCTTCTGTGTGAAGATGTACTTCAAACTCTTGTGATCCGTGTACACCTCACAATGGTTTCCGATGAGAAAATGTCTCCATGTCTTCAATGCATGCACTACGGCTGCTAACTCCAAATCATGTGTAGCATAATTCAACTCATGGGGCTTAAGCTGTCGTGAGGCATACGAAACAACTCTTCCCTCTTGCATAAGCACTGCTCCAAGTCCTCGACGAGAAGCGTTGCAATATACTTCATAATCCTTGCGCTGATCTGGTAGAATTAACACTGGTGATGTAACCAAACGTTTCTTCAACTCCTGGAAACTGGCCTCACATTCCTAAGTCCATTTGAATTTGGTGTCCTTCTTCAACAACTCCGTCATGGGTTTTGCAATCTTTGAGAAATTCTCAATGAACCTCCAGTAGTATCCTGCGAATCGAAGGAAACTCTGGATCTCTCCAACTGACGTGGGTGCCTCCCAGTTTGTCACAGTGACAACTTTGGTGGGGTCTACTGCTATTCCTTCTCCGGATATAACATGTCTGAGGAATCCAACTTCCTTCAACCAAAACTCACACTTGGTGAACGTGGCATATAGCTGATGTTCTCTGAGCTTCCCAAGTACCAAACGCAAATGCTCCTTATGCTCCTCTTCATTCTTTTGAGTAGACCAAAATATCATCAATGAACACCACAATGCACTTATCCAGAAACTCCATGAATACCTTGTTCATCATGTTCATGAAATAGGCAGGTGCATTAGTCAGACCAAAAGACATAATGGTATACTCATACAGCCCGTACCTGGTGGTAAAAGCTGTCTTAGGTATATCCTACTCTCGAATCTTTAGCTGGTGGTATCCTGATCGCAGATCGATCTTGGAAAAACCTTAGCTCCTTGCAATTGGTCAAACAGATCATTGATCATCGACAGTGGGTACTTGTTCTTGATAGTCACTTCATTCAATCCTTGGTAATCAACAACCATTCTCAATGATCCGTCCTTCTTCTCCACTACAAGCACTAGTGATCCCCAAGGTGACGAACTTGGGCGAATATAGCCTTTATCTAGTAACTCCTTAATCTCCTTCTTAATTTCCTCCAAATCCTTTGCGGTCATCCTGTACGGTCTCTTAGATATCGGCCCTGTGCCTGGCAAAAGCTCAATCAAAAACTCAATGTCTCTATCCGGTGGCATGCCTGGCAACTCTTCTGGAAATACGTCAGGGAAATCCTTAACCACTGGTACTTCCTCCTGTACTACTCCTGATAAGGAATTTACTTGAGTCCTCTTCGGCACATGCCGGGATACATACTTGATCCTTCTTCCTTCTAGGGTGGTAAGAAAAATTGACTTACTCTCCATACTTCGATAACCAATCCATGCCTAAAATCACATCCAGTCCTTGTGACTCCAATACTATTAGGTCTGAGGGGAACACATAGTTACCAATCCTTATTGGTAACCGATCACACCATAGGCTAGCCATATACTCTGCTCCTGGCGAGGTTACTAACATGGGTGACCTAAGGGCTTGGGTTGGCAGTTTATACTTATCCACAAATTCCCTTGATATGTATGAATATGATGCACCAGTATCAAAAAGAACGATTGCAGTAAATGACTTAACCAAAAATTTACCTATTACTGCATCTGGCTGGGCTTCAACCTCCTCCATGCTAACGTGGTTCACCTGTCCCCTGTTGAAAGGGTTAGGCTTCTTCCCAGAGCTTCCATTGCCATTTCCATTTTTAGCTTCAGGACATTCATTAGCATAATGTCCAGTCTTCTGGCACTTGTAGCAAGTGATGTGGTTTAGGTCCTTCTTGGCTGGGGTTGATGGGTTGGTACGGTTCTGTCCGTTGCTTCCTCCATTCCCATTACCATTCTTGGGGCCACTATGGTTGTGCGAACTCCCTCCTTCATGGGTATGCTGAAAAGGTCCTCACGAGTTCGGGGTAAAATGAGGCTTCTGCTGAGCTCCAGAATTGTACTTCCCTTGTCCATACTTCCTATTGCGGCTGTCAATCTGCTGCTGCTTCCCTTCAATCATGAGAGCTCTATCTACCAACTCATGGTAGTTGTTAAAGGTTGCCACCATCAACTACATGCTCAGCTCATCATTCGGTCCTTCCAGAAACTTCTCCTGCTTAGTTGCATCTGTAGCAACGTCATCTGGGGAATAACGTGATAACTTACTAAAGTCATCCACATACTGGCCAACTATACGTCCTCCTTGGCGCAAGTTGCGAAACTCACGCTTCTTCATGACCATAGCTCATGCTGAAACATGGGCAGTACGAAAAGCCTGCTGAAACTGGTCCCATGTGACGGTGTCGATAGGATAAGTGGCTATGAAATTCTCCCACCATGATGCTGCGGGTCCATCAAGCTGATGTGCGGAAAAATGCACCTTCTCTGCATCTGTGCATCCTGCAGTGGTCAACTCCCTTCCCATCTTGCGGAGCCAATCATCTGCAACTATCAGCTCGGTACTGGAGAACACCGGCGGATTCAGCCTCAATAAACGGGCTAAGTGATCAACAAGTGGTGGTGGTGGTGGGTTGTTGTTGTTGTTGTTCCCCTAATTCTGATTCTGGACTAGCATCTGCATCAATGCATTCTGCTGCTGGATCAACTGAGTGAGCTCCGGTGGGAAAGCAAATCAATTGTCACGTCTCGGAGGCATCCGAGGGTTTAGAAAAGATGAGATTATAGAACGGAAATAGATCAAGAGAGAAAACACTACCCATATGCACATGAGACAAAACACAATCAATATCACTTCTATCAAAACAAACAAGGGCATACAACGGTCTAACTATCATTACAAAAGTGCTCGGACTATACTATATACATGGGGGAATACTACTACTGTTATGGTGGTCGACTAGAAAAATTGATCGGTCGAAGACTCCATGATATCTGCTCTAGCTTCATCAACAAAGTCATCATCTCTATCATCGGGGTCCGAGTCGTTGTCATCGATGATGATGTAGTTCTCCGGGCAAGTACAATCATCGTCTTCTCCTCCACTCGCGGGGAATCCCATAAATACTTTTAGCTTCTTCTTCAGATCATCATTATTCTCCATAAGTGTCGTTATTTCCTCATCATTGTTGGAAATATGCCCTAGAGGCAATAATAAAAGGATTATTATTATATTTCCTTGTTCGTGATAATTGTCTTTATTCATGCTATAACTGTATTATCCGGAAATCGTAATACACGTGTGAATACATAGACCACAATATGTCCCTAGTGAGCCTCTAGTTGACTAGCTCGTTGATCAACAAATAGTCATGGTTTCCTGGCTATGGACATTGGATGTCATTGATAACGGGATCACATCATTAGGAGAATGATGTGATGGACAAGACCCAATCCTAAGCATAGCACAAGATCGTGTAGTTTGTTTTGCTAGAGCTTTTCAATGTCAAGTATCTTTTCCTTAGACCATGAGATTGTGTAACTCCCGGATACCGTAGGAGTTCTTTGGGTGTATCAAACGTCACAACGTAACTGGGTGACTATAAAGGTGCACTACAGGTATCTTCGAAAGTGTCTGTTGAGTTGACACGGATCGAGACTGGGATTTGTCACTCCGTATCACGGAGAGGTATCTCTGGGCCCACTCGGTAATGCATCATCATAATGAGCTCTAGGTGACCAAGTGGTTGGTCACGGGATCATGCATTACGGTACGAGTAAAGTGACTTGCCGGCAACGAGACTGAACAAGGTATTCGGATACCGACGATCGAGTCTCGGGCAAGTAACGTACCAATTGACAAAGGGAATTGTATACGGGGTTTGATCAAATCCTCGACATCGTGGTTCAACCGATGAAATCATCGTGGAACATGTGGGAGCCAACATGGGTATCCAGATCCCGCTGTTGGTTATTGATCAGAGAGTCGTCTCGGTCATGTCTGCATGTCTCCCGAACCCGTAGGGTCTACACACTTAAGGTTCGGTGACGCTAGGGTTATTAGGAAGACTTGTATGTGATTACCGAATGTTGTTCGGAGTCCCGGATGAGATCTCGGATGTCACGAGGAGTTCCGGAATGGTACGGAGGTGAAGATTTATATATGGGAAGGTGTCATGCGGACACCGGAAAGTCTCGGGGGCATATCGGTATTGTACCGGGGCCACCGGAGAGGTTCCGGGGGTCCACTGGGAGGGGCCACCCCTCTCGGAGGGCCACATGGGCCGCAAGGGGCAGGGAACCAGCCCCTGGAGGGCTGGGTGCGCCCCCCACCTTGGGCCCATGCACCTAGGGTTGGGGGGAAACCCTAGAGGGGGCGCCCCCCTTGCTTGGGGGGCAAGTCCCCCCTCCCTGGCTGCCGCCCCCCCTCTAGATCCCATCTAGAGGGGTCGGCCCCCCTTGCCCCTTCCCGTATAAATAGAGGGGTGAGGGGAGGGCTGCTGTACACAACTCAAGGCGCAACCCCTCCCCTCCCCAACACCTCTCCTCCTCCGTTACGTGCTTGGCGAAGCCCTGTCGGAGTACTGCTACACCAACACCACCACGCCGTCGTGCTGCCGTTGGAGCAATCTTCCTCAACCTCTCCTTCCTCCTTGCTGGATCAAGACGGAGGAGACGTTGTCCGTCCCGTACGTGTGTTGAAAGCGGAGGTGCTGTCCGTTCAGCACTTGGTCATCGGTGATCTGAATCACGGCGAGTACGATTCCATCATCACCCTTCCCTTGAACGCTTCCGCACGCGATCTACACGTGGTATGTAGATGCAAACTCACTCCCTTGACTCGTTGCTTAGATGAACTCATAGATGGATCTTGGTGAAACCGTAGAATTTTTTTTAATTTTCTGCAACGTTCCCCAACAGTGGCATCATGAGCTAGGTCTATGCGTAGTTCTCTATTGCACGAGTAGAACACAATTTTGTTGTGGGCGTGGATCTTGTCAACTTGCTTGCCACTACTAGTCTTTTCTTGCTTCAGCGGTATTGTGGGATGAAGCGGCCCGGACCAACCTTACACGTACGCTTACGTGAGACCGGTTCCACCGACAGACATGCACTAGTTGCATAAGGTGGCTGGCGGGTGTCTGTCTCTCCCACTTTAGTTGGAGCGGATTCGATGAAAAGGGTCCTTATGAAGGGTAAATAGAAGTTGATAAAATCACGTTGTGGTTATTCGTAGGTAAGAAAACGTTCTTGCTAGAACCCAATTGCAGCCACGTAAAAGATACAACAACAATTAGAGGACGTCTAACTTGTTTTTGCAGCAATTGTCATGTGATGTGATATGGCCAGAAGTTGTGATGAATGATGAATGATATATTGTGATGTATGAGATCATGTTCTTGTAATAGGAATCACGACTTGCATGTCGATGAGTATGACAACCGGCAAGAGCCATAGGAGTTGTCTTTATTTTTGTATGACCTGCGTGTCATTGAAGAACGCCATGTAAACTACTTTACT
Organism: Triticum aestivum; assembly: GCF_018294505.1. Classification (NCBI taxonomy): domain Eukaryota; kingdom Viridiplantae; phylum Streptophyta; class Magnoliopsida; order Poales; family Poaceae; genus Triticum; species Triticum aestivum. Next base: position 223,550,617 of record NC_057798.1, on the reverse strand, counting down.
TTATTGCTAAACGCGTTAGCCATAGAAGTAGAAGTAGACGTTGGCGTGACAACTTCATGAAGACACGATGATGGAGATCATGATGATGGAGATCATGGTGTCATGCCGGTGACAAGATGATCATGGAGCCCCGAAGATGGAGATCAATGGAGCTATATGATATTGGCCATATCATGTCACTACTATATAATTGCATGTGATATTTATTATGTTTATGCATCTTGTTTACTTAGAACGACGGTAGTAAATAAGATGATCCCTTACAACAATTTCAAGAAGTGTTCTCCCCTAACTGTGCACCGTTGCTAAAGTTCGTCGTTTCGAAGCACCACGTGATGATCGGGTGTGATAGATCCTTACGTTCACATACAACGGGTGTAAGACAGTTTTACACATGCAAAACACTTAGGGTTAACTTGACGAGCCTAGCATGTACAGACATGGCCTCGGAACACGGAGACCGAAAGGTCGAACACGAGTCGTATGGAAGATACGATCAACATGAAGATGTTCACCGACGATGACTAGTCTGTCTCACGTGATGATCGGACACGGCCTAGTCGACTCGGATCGTGTAACACTTAGATGACTAGAGGGATGTCTAATCTGAGTGGGAGTTCATTGAATAATTTGATTAGATGAACTTAATTATCATTAACTTAGTCTAAAACCTTTGCAAATATGTCTTGTAGATCAAATGGCCAACGCTCATGTCAACATGAACTTCAATGTGTTCCTAGAGAAAACCAAGCTGAAAGATGATGGCAGTAACTATATGGACTGGGTCCGGAACCTGAGGATCATCCTCATAGCTGCCAGGAAACAATATGTCCTAGAAGGACCGCTAGGTGACGCTCCCGTCCCAGAGAACCAAGACGTTATGAACGCTTGACAGTCTCGCGCTGATGATTACTCCCTCGTTCAGTGCGGCATGCTTTACAACTTAGAACCGGGGCTCCAAAAGCGTTTTGAGCAACACGGAGCATATGACATGTTCGAGGAGCTGAAACTAGTTTTCCAAGCTCATGCCCGGGTCGAGAGATATGATGTCTCCGACAAGTTCTATAGTTGTAAGATGGAGGAAAACAGTTCTGTCAGTGAGCACATACTCAAAATGTCTGGGTTGCACAACCGTATGACCCAGCTGAACATTGACCTCCCAGATGAGGCGGTCATTGACAGAATCCTTCAGTCGCTCCCACCAAGCTACAAGAGCTTTGTGATGAACTACAATATGCAGGGGATGGTGTCGGGGATATACCCCGCAGTATAAACTGCCGGATGTATGACCCGACTAGAGTTTGGCGATTCACTGGCAACCCATTTGGACATGGCGGTTTACGGTTCATTGATAATCCGGCAGGCGGGTCAGAGGAGCGACAAGACCCGGTGGCCCAACGGGCGGTTTATGGAAGGCCGGATCATACTATGGTGGGCCGGTTTAAGAGGAAAGGCATGAAGAGTATTTGTCTTATAAGGAGTAAGACCTGGACTTATATCCGGTTTGTATTAGAGATAGAATAGTCCTAATCCTAATAGGACTCCACATGTAATCCACCCCTTCAACATATATAAGGAGGGGCAGGGCTCCCCAAAGGGGGACAGACAACAATCAATAATCTCTAGGGTTAGACACAAAGAGGAGAGCCGGTTTACGGCGACTCCCTCGTGATGATAATGAGACCTAGCCTCAAACAGCATGTAGGGTTTTTACCGGATGATGTTTCCTGGGGCCCGAAGCTGTCTAAATCCCTGTCTTGTGCTGCGTCTCTCGTCCCACTCAACCCTTCTCAAGCTACCACATAGATGCGTTGGCCTCGCGATTAGGTCCTGACACTAAGGACATCTGCCATGACAAATCTACGACAGTTGGCGCCCACCGTGGGGCCCGCGCACGGTGGTGTTGAGTTCTTGGAGGGATTTTTCCTAGGGATCAAGAAGCCCACGACCCGCCGGATGAAGCAAGAGCTGGCGTGAAGAGGGTCTACGCCATCAACAAGCAGTGAGGAAGACACATACGTGATTAAAATCAAAAGAAATTAGGGTTGCAGGGGCAGCCGGCGAAAATCCTTTGGCGATTTGACCGATCGTTTTCTGTTGTGAAGACCGGCATGAATTTGGAGTTGTGCTGATTCGTTGCTGCTACACACAAACGAGGAGTAACCTGTCCGCCAGCTAATCAAGTTGCCGCCGTGCTATTGTCTGATTCATGGAAGTTGCTACTCGTGTGCACGGCCTCCGCGTATAACCCATCTAGAAAAAAGAGTAATCCGCCAGAGCCAGTACATCACCACGTACAGGCACAAGCTCCCAGGAGAACCCGGTGCGGGGCAATCTTAGGCAAAGCTGGCAAGCTCATCGTTCATCCGCTACAGCTCAAGGACGAGAAGAAAATTTTTACTGACAAAATTTGAGATCGAGAAGATTGGGATTGCATACGCCGCCGCACGCGTCGCAGGCAATCCGTCTGAGTCCAACTCTCTGTCGTTGTGTTTCCGCGTGCGACCAGGCTAATCTGTCCAGGTCATTAAATCTTACTGTTTTTCCACAGCATGGAAGTTCAAGACCTATCCAGTTGCGCTGCCATACAACAACTTTCGCTGGTTAAAGTTTTAAGGCGACAGCAACACAACAATTCACCAGGAGATTTGATGGATCACTATTGCTATTACTTGGGTGAAGACGATCTGCTACGTGGTTGCAAGTGATATTACAGTGCTAGCCATTGTGTCACATGAAGGATGAAGCCATCTGTTTGTCAATTAAAGCTAAAGGAAAAGAAAGGGGACGCTGTACACACTGCCACGGAGCATCTGCGTGTCAAATCGCAAGCAGCATCCATGTTTTCTAGTGGCAGCTGGGTCCATGCACAGAATGCATGAAATCCCACATGGATTTGTCTTTACGCAAAGGAATCAGGTGGTAGTTCCAAGGATTATTTACCCAAGCAAGGAAGAAATTCAAGTTCTAATTATCTACCTACGAGCATATTGGGAGTAAACTATGCAACCGCGTACATGCACACAGTACGTCCAGTTCAACCTTTACCAAAGGTGCATCAGATACAGTGTTCAAGCCATGAGGGGAGGTGGATCAGCAGTGTCGGGTCAACATCACTCACCGGCGTCTGCGCCCGCTTACTGACGAAACATGTGTGTGCAAATCGCCGCCCGTGCAGCTTAATCTACATCAACCTGCCGGAGCCGCGTTGAGCCGCCCTTGCCGCTTTGACCCGCCGGGGTTATATTAAGTCGCCAGTCTGCTTGAGCCGCCTCTGTCGTGATAAAACGGATCATCCATCGTCCTAACAAATCAGGTGATATCCATCCAAGTTTGTTTTTAGCACATGTTGTTTTTGTCAAAGAACAGTTTGTCTTTGACTTGGTCTGCAAATTGTTTATGCAGGGCAATTATTTATGACAAAAAGTGATATTATACTTCGGAGATGGAGGCACGCCAACATATTTTGGCACAGGTGGTCGTTGTTACTCAACGGACTCCCGCACCGGCTTACAACGCCGTGGCCGTCTCTCGCGACCGCGCCGGCTTACAACGTCGTGGCCGTCTCTCGCGACCGCGCCGGCTTACAACGCCGTGGCCGCCTCTCGCGACCGCGCCGGCTTACAACGTCGTGGCCGTCTCTCGCGACCGCGCCGGCTTACAACACCGTGGCCGCCTCTCGCGACCATGTCGGCTTATAACAAGGAGGACAACTTGCCCGTCCGCACCGACTTACAAACGCCATAGACAACTCGCCTGTCCGCGCCAGCTTACAAATGCCACGGACAACTCGCCTGTCCGCGCCAGCTTACAAACGTCGCGGCCGATTCGCCCGGCCGCACCGGTTTACCACGCCGCGGCCGGTTCATCTGTGAGCGATTTCAACTCCACCTAGCGATCATCAACTTCATGGCGGATTATTTCCGGCCTAGCACATCAGGTGAAATCTATCTAAAATATATTTTATTGGTACATATTATTTTTTGTCAAAGAGCAGTTTATCTTTGTCTTGGTCTGCAATACTGTTGATGCAGGACAATTGTTCACTACATCAAAACGACGTGGTTAACTCGCCCGTCCGTGCCGGTTTACGACACCAGTACCGATTTCCCCGTCCTTACCAGTTTACAATGTCGCGGCCGACTCATCTATCGGAGCCGCCACTGATGATGCGGTCGTTTTTGTCGTCCGTCTCTCGCAGCCTGGTCTACATCAACATACCGGGCCGCACCTGTCTGCATGAGCTGTTTATTGAGTATGAGCAAGTCACAGTTTGGGTAGCCCGATTTTCTTTCAACAAAAAGGAGGCAAATTATCATATACTATCAATCGCCGTTTGCACTGGATGGCTCAACGGGCAGGCGCACAAGTCGCCGCCACTACAGTTTGGTTAACTTCAAATCGCCAGTTGGAAGGAACCATTGGCCGAGTTGCTGACACGGCTCATATGCGATCATTTATAACCCGCCGCAGTCACCTCAACCTTCTGTGGGTTCACATCGTGCTATCAATACCAATGATATACAAGTTATGCCGGTTTATATCACGGTCGAACATGGAGAATCTCAAGCCAACTCTTCGAGTCACCTTTGAGACTTGGGGGCTACGGTGACATAACTCAGCAAATCTTGCCAGTTTCAGCAAATTTAAGAACCCCGGGACGATGGAGGGAAAGATAACCCGGTCCCGGAGGCTACTATTATTTGAAAGGCCGTCAGAAAATGTCCGGTTTAGAAAGTATATGACAGTTACGAAGTCCCGGCTCAATGAAGAGGTTCCGGATCATCAGAAAGGATTCCGGTTTACAATCCGGTTCAAGGGAAGTCAGTCTCACTGAAGCTCTCAAATATCCGGTTTACAATCCGGTTCAAGGGGAATTTGTCTCGCACGAAGCTTTGAAGCTCTCAAATCCGGTTTAACAATGTCCGGTTCAAAAAGGAATTAATTTCTCGCAAGTTCGAGTTGGAAGGCCGTCAGAAAATTTCCGGCTGAAAATGAAGATTCCGGTTTGCAATCCTGTTTAAGGGACGTCTGTTCTCCCACAAAGCTTTGAAGCTCTCACTATCCGGTTCAAGACCCCGGTTCAAGAAGAATTCATCTCTTGCAAAAAAGTTAAAAATTACCGAAGAGGACCTGCTGCCATGATGCGCGGTTCGAACATGGGTATCCTGCCTTATTGGCCTAACATATTATTGATCACATGGGGGCTTCTGCTTCATAAAGCGGGGTCTCTGTCTTTCTCATCATGCGAGGTTACACGGAGTGGTTCTGTTTAAAGCGGCCTCCGGTTTACCCCTTGACATTTGTTTTTTATATATCATTGGGGGCCTTGGTCGTGTCCGAACCAACGAACACCCTTTGATAGGCGACAGCCACCAGATCATTTGGGGACTTGGTCAAGTCTGAACCAGTCACGCCTCTTGGTCGGCCTAAGGCCACAAAATCACTTGGGGGCATGGTTGGGCCCGAACCATTGTCACGCCTCTTGATCTGGCATATATGCCATGAGTCATTTGGGGACCTGGCTGACTTGAATCATTGTCACTCCTATTGGGGGCCTTGATCCTGTCCGACCATGGTAATACCATCTGAACAGTTCAGTATAGCATATTTTTGCAAATGTTTTTTATCATTGCCTTTGTTCCCATGTTATTTTCATGGTTTGTTTGTTCTTTGCTTTTGTCGGATTTCTTTTATGTCGCCAAACACCTTTGTTCCGATTCAGCTGATAGATTTGATTCCCCTTTAATCCGGAGGCCATCTGCCCGGTTGATTTTCTGTTACCATCCTATTATGGAGTAAACCGGTGTTTATCAACCCGGCTTGACTTTCAATTACAAGTTGTCAATACAGGATCAAGTTATAATCCGGAGACTATCAACCCGGTCTGGTTTGACCACGAGTCGCCAGTATTGTATATGGTTAAACCGGTGTTTATCACAACCCGGTACGGTTTATCATCAATCGGCACAGTATGAAAGGAGTTATCATTACTCAAGATTGGGGTTATCACTCTTACTACAAAAAGATGGTAAACCAGCGAAGTGATTCAATGTCACAGGTATGATATATTTCATATTTAATTAATTCTTAAGTACAGCCTTGGTTATAAACCCGGGTTATATGTTGGGCATTATGACCCGTCCGTCGGTAAACCGCCAGGACACTTTAAACTTGTTGTATGCAGAAACAGGTTGAATAAAGCATGATTATAAATTATCCGGTGTTTATTAAACCAGCCTGGCTTTGGACTATACGTTGCCAGTATATATTTGGATTGCGCCATTGGAATCATGCGCTTATAAATGATTGGGTCTTATTATTCAAATAGCCAAACTTGGTTGAATTTTCATTATGATATTGGATGAATAAGGTTTCATACCGGATTATATTATCTTGAATAGCCAACATGGCTGGATTTTTATTATTGTTATTAATATTATGATTGAGGTTTTCAAAGTCGCTTTAGCGCAATGGATATTATGTTATCAATGGATATATTCTACAATTGAAGGAATAGTCCCGAGTTGCTGCAGGGTTACAACCCGGCACTTGGGGGCTACATTATTGAAGTTGAGATTACATCAAATATGCAAGTCTCATGTCGCTGCAAGCATGCACCATGACACTTGGGGGCTAATGCAAAGACATTCTTTGTTCATCTTATTGAAGACCCGACTCATCACATTATAATGAGCCGGCCCTTGGGGGCTACCAATTGCTCCTGTTAAACAATTCAAGGTACAAAGCTTTTTATTCATTATGTTGAAGGGTCCACTGCTCAGTTGGTAAAGCAAAAGGCTCTTAACCTTGTGGACGTGAATTCAAGCCCCATGATGGGGGTTACATCATATGATGTTATTTTCATTGAAGTATCTATCAAAGTCCATGCTCATTATTGCATAATGACCCGGCCCTTGGGGGCTACACTGGTTGAAGTCTTTATGAGCATCAGGAAATTACAAGTCCCAGGTTGCTGCAAGCATAACAACCCGGCACTTGGGGGCTACATAATATGGAATGTTCAATTTTACTAAGTGACTGGGATGAACAACATGTATTTCTTCAAAGTGGCAGTAATTATATGAAAACAAGTCTCAAATCATCACTTTGTTCTATTCAAGACTTGGGGGCTACAGGTAATATGGATATAAGGGAGAAAAAATCTTCAAATGCTCAGTTTTGAGCAATAATTATGACTTGGTGCCATCCATATTTACAATCCGGCAATTTTGGTAATATTAATCCGGCAAATTTTACATCTTCAAGCCGGCTGGATATCAGTTGAATATTTCAGAGACTAATATTTTTGTCAAGTCAAAGCATTGAAGGCCGATTCAAATGGATTCTTTATTTACAAATATCTTCTGCAAGAAAATTGATTATGAAGATGGTTATTAACTTGGAAGGAAGAAATGACAAGGATTTAAGGATGATCAAGTGCCGGCTTACAAGTATATTTAAACCGGAGCACGACCCGATAAATTTGTTCTTGTTGCAGATCAGTTTAACATGGATGAATCCAAATTAAACTGGGGGCTAATGTCGGGGATATACCCCGTGGTATAAACTGCCGGATGTATGACCCGACTAGAGTTTGGCGATTCACTGGCAACCCATTTGGACATGGCGGTTTACGGTTCATTGGTAATCCGGCAGGCGGGTCAGAGGAGCGACAAGACCCGGTGGCCCAACGGGCGGTTTATGGAAGGCCGGATCATACTATGGTGGGCCGGTTTAAGAGGAAAGGCATGAGGAGTATTTGTCTTATAAGGAGTAAGACCTGGACTTATATCCGGTTTGTATTAGAGATAGAATAGTCCTAATCCTAATAGGACTCCACATGTAACCCGCCCCTTCAACATATATAAGGAGGGGCAGGGCTCCCCAAAGGGGGACAGACAATAATCAATAATCTCTAGGGTTAGACACAAAGAGGAGAGCCGGTTTACGGCGACTCCCTTGTGATGATAATGAGACCTAGCCTCAAACAGCATGTAGGGTTTTTACCGGATGATGTTTCCTGGGGCCCGAAGCTGTCTAAATCCCTGTCTTGTGCTGCGTCTCTCGTCCCACTCAACCCCTCTCAAGCTACCACATAGATGCGTTGGCCTCGCGATTAGGTCCTGACACTAAGGACATCTGCCGTGACAAATCTACGACAGATGGCGAAGACCATTCCTGAAGTATTTTCAATGCTCAAGTCAGCAGAGGTTGAGATCAAGAAAGAACATCAAGTGTTGATGGTCAATAAGACCACTAAGTACAAGAAGGGCAAGGGCAAGAAGAACTTCAAGAAGGACGGCAAGGATGTTGCCGCGCACGGTAAGCCAGTTACCGGGAAGAAGTCAAAGAATGGACACAAGCCTGAGACTGAGTGCTCTTATTGCAAGGGGAAAGGTCACTGGAAGCGGAACTGCCCCAAATACTTAGCGGATAAGAAGGCCGGCAACACCAAAGGTATATTTGATATACATGTAATTGATGTGTACCTTACCAGTACTCGTAGTAACTCCTGGGTATTTGATACTGGTGCCGTTGCTCATATTTGTAACTCATAGCAGGAGCTGCGGAATAAACGGAGACTGGCGAAGGATGAGGTGATGATGCGCATCGGGAATGGTTCCAGGGTCGATGTGATCGCCGTCGGCACGCTACCTCTACATTTACCTATGGGATTAGTTATAAACCTTAATAATTGTTATTTGGTGCCAAGTTTGAGCATGAACATTGTATCTGGATCTCGTTTGATACGAGATGGCTACTCATTTAAATCCGAGAATAATGGTTGTTCTATTTATATGAGAGATATGTTTTATGGTCATGCCCCGATGGTCAATGATTTATTCTTAATGAATCTCGAGCGTAGTATTACACATATTCATAGTGTGAATACCAAAAGATGTAAAGTTGATAACGATAGTCCCACATACTTGTGGCACTGCCGCCTTGGTCACATTGGTGTCAAGCGCATGAAGAAGCTCCATGCTGATGGACTTTTAGAGTCTCTCGATTATGAATCGTTTGACACATGCGAACCATGCCTCATGGGCAAAATGACCAAGACTCCGTTCTCCGGAACAATGGAGCGAGCAACCAACTTGTTGGAAATCATACATACCGATGTGTGCGGTCCAATGAGCATTGAGGCTCGCGGAGGATATCGTTATGTTCTCACTCTCACTGATGACTTGAGTAGATATGGGTATGTCTACTTAATGAAACACAAGTCTGAGACCTTTGAAAAGTTCAAGGAATTTCATAATGAAGTAGAGAATCAACGTGACCGAAAGATAAAGTTTCTACGATCAGATCGTGGAGGAGAATATTTAAGTCACAAATTTGGTACACACTTAAGGAAATGTGGAATCGTTTCACAACTCACGCCGCCTGGAACACCTTAGCATAACAGTGTCTCCGAACGTCGTAATCGCACTCTATTGGATATGGTGTGGTCTATGATGTCTCTTACCGATTTACCGCTATCATTTTGGGGATACGCTCTAGAGACAGCTACATTCACTGTAAATAGGGCACCGTCTAAATCCGTTGAGACGACACCGTATGATTTATGGTTTGGGAAGAAACCTAAGCTGTCGTTTCTAAAAGTTTGGGGATGCGATGCTTATGTCAAGAAACTTCAACCTGAAAAGCTCGAACCCAAGTCAGAAAAATGTGTCTTCATAGGGTACCCTAAGGAAACCGTTGGGTATACCTTCTACTTAAGATCCGAGGGCAAGATCTTTGTTGCCAAGAACGGATGCTTTCTGGAAAAAGAGTTTCTCTCGAAAGAAGTAAGTGGGAGGAAAGTAGAACTCGATGAAGTACTACCTCTCGAACGGGAAAGTAGTGCAACTCAGGAAAATGTTCCTTTGATGCCTACACCAACTGAACAGGAAAATAATGATGATCAAGGTACTTCGGATCAAGTTGCTACTAAACTTCGTAGGTCCACAAGGACACGTTCCGCACCAGAGTGGTACGGCAACCCTGTCCTGGAAATCATGTTGTTAGACAACGGTGAACCTTCAAACTATGAAGAAGCGATGGTGGGCCCAGATTCCAACAAATGGCTTGAAGCCATGAAATCCGAGATAGAACCCATGTATGAAAACAAAGTATGGACTTTGACATACTTGCCCGATGATCGGCGAGCGATAGAAAACAAATGGATCTTTAAGAAGAAGACGGACGCGGATGGAAATGTTACCATCTATAAAGCTCGACTTGTCACTAAGGGTTATCGACAAGTTCAAGGGGTTGACTACGACGAGACATTCTCTCCCGTAGCAAAGCTGAAGTACATCCGAATCATGTTAGCAATTGCCACATACTATGATTATGAGATATGGCAGATGGACGTCAAAACAGCATTCCTTAACGGACATCTTAAGGAAGAGCTGTATATGATGCAACCGGAAGGTTTTCTCGATCCTAAGAACGCTAACAAAGTATGCAAGCTCCAGTGATCCATTTATGGGCTGGTGCAAGCATCTCGAAGTTGGAACATTCGCTTTGATGAGATGATCAAAGCGTTTGGATTTATGCAGACTTATGGAGAAGCCTGTGTTTACAAGAAAGTGAGTGGGAGCTCTGTAGCATTTCTCATATTATATGTAGATGACATACTCTTGATGGGAAATGATATAGAACTTCTGGACAGCATTAAGGCCTACTTGAATAAGTGTTTTTCAATGAAGGACCTTGGAGAAGCTGCTTATATATTAGGCATCAAGATCTATAGGGATAGATCGAGACGCCTCATAGGTCTTTCACAGAGCACATGCCTTGATAAGATTTTGAAGAAGTTCAAAATGGATCAGTCCAAGAAAGGGTTCTTGCCTGTATTGCAAGGTGTGAGATTGAGCTCGGCTCAATCCCCGACCACGGCAAAATATAAAGAAGAGATGAGTGTCATCCCCTATGCTTCAGCCATAGGATCTATTATGTATGCCATGCTGTGTACTAGACCTGATGTAAACCTTGCCGTAAGTTTGGTAGGAAGGTACCAAAGTAATCCCGGCAAGGAACACTGGACATCGGTCAAGAATATCCTGAAGTACCTGAAAAGGACAAAGGACATGTTTCTCGTTTATGGAGGTGACGAAGAGCTCGTCGTAAAGGGTTACGTCGACGCTAGCTTCGACACAGATCTGGATGACTCTAAGTCACAAACCGGATACATGTATATGTTGAATGGTGGAGCATTAAGCTGGTGCAGCTGCAAGCAGAGCATCGTGGCGGGATCTACATGTGAAGCGAGAGTACATGGCAGCCTCGGAGGCAGCGCATGAAGCAATTTGGGTGAAGGAGTTCATCACCGACCTAGGAGTCATACCCAATGCGTCGGGGCCGATCAAACTCTTCTGTGACAACACTGGAGCTATTGACCTTGCCAAGGAGCCCAGGTTTCACAAGAAGACCAGGCACATCAAGCGTCGTTTCAACTCCATCCGTGAAAATGTTCAAGATGGAGACATAGATATTTGCAAAGTACATACGGATCTGAATGTCGCAGATCCGTTGACTAAACCTCTCTCGCGAGCAAAACATGATCAACACCAGAACTCTATGGGTGTTCGATTCATCACAATGTAGCTAGATTATTGACTCTAGTGCAAGTGGGAGACTGTTGGAAATACGCCCTAGAGGCAATAATAAAAGGATTATTATTATATTTCCTTGTTCGTGATAATTGTCTTTATTCATGCTATAACTGTATTATCCGAAAATCGTAATACACGTGTGAATACATAGACCACAATATGTCCCTAGTGAGCCTCTAGTTGACTACCTCGTTGATCAATAGATAGTCATGGTTTCCTGGCTATAGACATTGGATGTCATTGATAACGGGATCACATCATTAGGAGAATGATGTGATGGACAAGACCCAATCATAAGCATAGCACAAGATTGTGTAGTTCGTTTTGCTAGAACTTTTCAATGTCGAGTATCTTTTCCTTAGACCATGAGATCGTGTAACTCCCGGATACCGTAGGAGTGCTTTGGGTGTATCAAACGTCACAACGTAACTGGGTGACTATAAAGGTGCACTACAGGTATCTTCGAAAGTGTCTGTTGGGTTGACACGGATCGAGACTGGGATTTGTCACTCCGTATGACGGAGAGGTATCTCTGGGCCCAAAAACGGGTGAGCACATGGAATATGCTGGCAATGTAACACATAGAGAGTAATGAACAGATAATGCTATCACTACATGCATATATAGCTGGTGGAAAGCTCTATGGTTACAGTTTTGCATAAAGCCAATTTTTCCCTACAACAAAGTGATGACCCGCAAGTATACGGGATAGTTGTAGCCTCTTTCGATAAGTAAGAGTGTCGAACCCAACGAGGAGCTAAAGGTAGAACAAATACTCTCTCAAGTCCTATCGGCCACTAATACGACTCTACGCACGCTTGACGTTCGCTTTACCTAGAACAAGTATGAAACTAGAAGTACTTTGTAGGTGTTGTTGGATAGGTTTGAAAGATAATAAAGAACACGTAAATAAGAACTAGGGGCTGTTTAGATAAAGATGCAATAAAGTAAATAAAACGAGTGTGGAAAAGTGGTGGTAGGAGTTGTGAAATTGTCCCTAAGCAATTGACTATGTTACTAGACCGATAATCACTATTGCAATTCTATTTGAGGGAGAGGCATAAGCTAACATACTTTCTCTTCTTGGATCATATGCGCTTATGATTGGAACTCTAGCAAGCATCCGCAAGTACTAAAGATCATTAAGGTAAAACCCAACCATAGCATTAAATTATCAAGTCCCCTTTATCCCATACGCAAACAACCTACTTACTCGGGTCTGTGCTTCTGTCACTCACGCCACCCACCATAAGCAAATCATAAACATATTGCAAACCCTACAATGGGAATCCCTCACGCATGCGCGACACGAAGGGCACAATAGGACAGCACCAATAATAAAACATGCAACTCAAACCAATCATAGCAATTCATCAATCACCGGTAGAACAACGAAAATCTACTCAGACATCATAGGATGGCAACACATCATTGGATAATAATATGAAGCATAAAGCATCATGTTCAAGTAGAGGGTACAGTGGGTTGCGGGAGAGTGGACCGCTGAATATAGATGGGGGAAGGTGATGGAGATGTTGGTCAAGATGATGTAGGTGTTGGTGAAGATCGTGGTGTTGATGATGGCCCCCGGCGGCGTTTCGGCACCACCGGAAGCAAGGGGGAGAGGGCCCCCTTCTTCTTCTTCCTTGACCTCCTCCCTAGATGGGAGAAGGGTTTCCCCTCTGGTCCTTGGCTCCCATGGCTTGGGAGGGGCGAGAGCCCCTCGAGATTGGATCTATCTCTCTGTTTTTGCGCTCTAGAATTCTACCTTGGCACCGTTTCCTTTATATCTGGAGATCCGTAACTCCGATTGGATTGAAACCTTTGCCCAGATCGTTTTCCAAAAATTAGCTTTCTTGCGGCCAAAGAAGGTCATCAACCGCCTTACGGGTGGCCCATGAGAGTGGGGGGCGCGCCCACGTGGAGTGGTGGCGTGGGCCACTCTCATGGCCACCTCGGGCACCGTTTTTTCGCGTTGATTCTTCCTCCCAAAAATCACAAATATTCCAAAATAATTCTCCGTCCGTTTTTATCCCGTTTGGACTCCGTTTGATATTGGGTTTCTGCGAAACATAAAACATGCAACAAACAAGAACTGGCACTAGGCACTGGATCAATATGTTAGTCCCAGAAAATAGTATAAAAAGTTGCCAAAAGTATATAAAAGTTGAATAATATTGGCATGGAACAATCAAAAATTATAGATACGATGGAGACGTATCAGCATCCCCAAGCTTAATTCCTGCTCGTCCTCTAGTAGGTAAAGGATAAAAAAGAAGATAATTTTTGATGTGGAATGCTACCTAGCATAATCTTGATCCTATGTCTAATCATGGCATAAATATTAAGACAGGAGTGATTCAAAGCAATAGTCTATCATTTGACATAAAAACAATAATACTTCGAGCGTACCAATAAAGCAATCATGTCTTTTCAAAACAACAAGGCCAAAGCAAGCTTATCCCTACAAAATCATATAGTTTGGCCATGCTTCATTTTCGTCACACAAAAATGCTCCCATCATGCACAACCCCGATAACAAGCCGAGCAATTGGTTCATACTTTTTAACGCGCTTCAGTTTTTTCAACCCTCACGCAATACATGAGCGACAGCCATGGATATAGCACTATAGGTGGAATAGAATATAATGATGGAGGTTATGTGGAGAAGACAAAAAAGGAGAAAGTCTCACATCGACGCGGCTAATCAACGGTCTATGGAGATGCCCATCAATTGATGTCAATGCGAGGAGTAGGGATTGCCATGCAACGGATGCACTAGAGCTATAAATGAATGCTCAACAAAAGAAAACTAGTGGGTGTGCATCCAACTTGCTTGCTCACAAAGACCTAGGGCATTTGAGGAAGCCCATCGTAGGAATATATACAAGCCGAGTTCTATAATGAAAAATTCCCACTAGTATATGAAAATGACAACCTATGAGACTCACTATATGAAAAACATGGTGCTACTTTGAAGCACAAGATATGAGACTCACTACATGAATGCCTCCGGCGGTGTACCGGGATGGTGCAACGAATCAAGAGTGACATGTATGAAAAATTATGCATGGTGGCTTTGCCACAAATACGATGTCAACTACATGATCATGCAATGGCAATATGACAAAAGTAATGTATGTCATGATGATGAACGGAACGGTGGAAAGTTGCATGGCAATATATCTCGGAATGGCTATGGAAATGCCATAATAGGTAGGTATGGTGGCTGTTTTGAGGAAGATATAAGGAGGTTTATGTGTGATAGAGCATATCGTATCACGGGTTTTGGATGCACCGGCAAAGTTTGCACCAACTCTCGAGGTGAGAAAGGGCAATGCACGGTACCGAAGAGGCTAGCAATGATGGAAAGGTAAAAGTGCGTATAATCCATGGACTCACGTTAGTCATAAAGAACTCATATACTTATTGCAAAAGTTTATTAGCCCTCGAAGCAAAATACTACTACGCATGCCCCTAGGGGGATAGATTGGTAGGAAAAGACCATCGCTCGTCCCCGACTGCCACTCATAAGGAAGACAATCAAAGAAACACCCCATGCTTCAAATTTGTCACACAACGGTTACCATACGTGCATGCTATGGGACTTGCAAACCTCAACACAAGTGTCTCTACAATCCACAACCACCCACTAGAATGACTCTAATATGACCATCTTTATATTGCAAAACTATTGCAAGGAATCAAACATATCATATTCAGCGATCTACAAGTTTATGTACGATTTTATGACTAACCATGTGAATGACCAATTCATGTCATCTCTCTAAAAAGATATAAGTGAAGCAAGAGAGTTTAATTCTTTCTACAAAAGATATGCCCATGCTCTAACAAATATAAGTGAAGCAAAAGAGCATTCTACAAATGGCGGTTTTCTATGTAAAGAGAAACAGGCAATCCAACTTCAAATGATATAAGTGAAGCACATGAAGCATTCTATAAAGCCACACTCAAAAGATTTAAGTGAAGTGCAATGCGCATTCTATAAATCAACCAAGGACTATCTCATACCAACATGGTGCAAAAAAAGAAAAGTGAAAACTAAATGCAAAAGACGCTCCAAGACTTGCACATAATGCACGAACGAAACGAATACGAAAACATACCGATACTTGTTGAAGAAAGAGGGGATGCCTTTCGGGGCATCCCCAAGCTTAGACGCTTGAGTCTCCTTGAATATTTACTTGGGGTGCCTCGGGAATCCCCAAGCTTGAGCTCTTGCCTCTCTTCCTTTTCCTCATATCGAGACCTCCTCCTTTAGACACTTCATCCACACAAAACTTCAACAGAAAACTCGGTAAGATCCGTTAGTATAATAAAGCAAATCACCACTCTAAGTACTGTTGCAAACCAATTCATATTTTGTTTTTGCATTGTGTCTATTGTAGTATAACTTTTGCATGGCTTAATCCACTAATATAAATTGATATATTCATCAAAACAAGCAAACTATGCATCAAAAACAGAATCTGTCAAAAACAGAACAGTCTGTAGCAATCTGAACATCCACCATACTTCTGGTGCCCCAAAAATTCTACCAAAATTATTACAAATAAACAAGTTGTATAGCAAGACATTGCAAAAGGAATCATAACCAATTGACATTCCAGTTAAAAATGTAAAATTGCGCACTACAGCCAAAGTTTCTGTCCTGCACCGTACAAACCAACAAGCATTGTGAACATCCTAAAGGCAAACCTTAGCACATTATTTTTATAATACAATGGAATTATACAAGGGGATAATTATTTTTGTTGAAAAGTTTCTGTAATCAAGATTCACAAAGTTTCCGTGAGCATGAACAAAGTTCAAGGAGCTCTCCCACTTCAACAATGCTTGTCTCTCTCACTTTCACTTCCCTTTTTGAAAAGTTTTTAGGTTCCCCTCTTTATTTTTTTGTTTTTAAACTATATAAAAGCACTCAACAGAAATAAATGACTCTCTAAAACTTTCGGGTTGTCTCCCTGGCAGCGCTTTCTTTAAAGCCATTAAGCTAGGCATATAGTGCTCAAGTAATGAATCCACCCGGATCCCAAGGTATATCAAAGCCAATTTTAATTAACAATGATTTGTAATTTAGTAGTGAGCACAAAGTAAAATATATCAAGCAATGACGAAGTCTAACTCTCTTCCTATGCATCGGCATGTCATAAAAGAACAATTCATGCACACCAAGTAAAGGCCAATGCATAGTATAAACAGTTTCTTGCAATTTCATCGTGTTGGAAACATAAAGAGGCGCATATGTAGTTCCTCTCTAATAATAATTGCAAGTAGGAGCAGCAAGCACATGCATATTATATCTATCAAAATCATCATGTGCAATGGTAAAAGGCAACCCTCAATATAATCCTTAATAAGCACAAACTTCTCCGATAAAGTGTAGTAGGGAGAATTCAAAAAGATAATAGGACTATCATGCGTGGGTGCAATAGCAACAATTTCATGTTTAACATAAGGAACTATAGCAAGTTCATCTCCATAAGCATAATTCATATTGGCATCTTGGCCACAAGCATAGCAAGCATCATCAAAAAGGGATATTTCGAGAGAATCAACGGGACCATAGCAATCATCATAGCAATCATCCTTCGGTAAGCACGAAGGGGAATTAAACAATGTATGAGTTGAAGAGTTATTCTCATTATAAGGTGGGCACGGGTGATCAATCCGCTCTTCCTCCTTTTGTTCTTCGCTCTCCTCATCATCTTTTTCATCCAATGAGCTCACAGTTTCATCAATTTCTTCTTCCATAGCTTCTTGCAAAATATTAGTCTCTTCTTAGACAGCGGAGAATTTCTCAATATATAGTCTAAAATAGGCATTAGAAGCATAATTATCATAGCAATATTCAAGTATGGCAAAAATTTCAGATTTGTAAAGAGTAGCATCATACTTTTCAATCAAAGAAGCAATTTCATAAGCACCCTAAAAAGCAACAAATTCTTCAATTTGTTGAACATCATAGTAATTATAAACACCCTTAGCATACAAACATACGATCCCATTATCAATAAACTCACATTGGTAGGGAAGGTGTTTCTTAGGGTTTTCAGAACAATAAGTAATATCATATATTTCACATAAATTCCAAGCATAGCATTGCAAACGATGAATTTGATCCAGTAAAAGTTTCCCTTTTTCAGATATACGGTGTCGCACATAACAAGCATGCTCATCTAAAGATTTGCCCTCAACTAAGCTAGTTGGGGTTTCAACACGAGCACAAAGGGATCGAAGATGATCCAAGTAAAAAGCTTCAGGAGTGTGATAGATTTTGAGTGGTTCTTCAACCATTGGTGTAGTAGGTACAACTAATTTTTTTTGGTATTTTGCATTTCCTACCCATAACTAAAGATAGAAAACAACTAAGAACAACAAATAAAAATTACTTAGTGATAAAGCAAACAAGCACACACGAGAATATTCACCCCACGCTATGACTCCCCGGCAACGGCGCCAGAGAAAAGGTCTTGATGACCCGCAAGTAACAGGATAGTTGTAGCCTCTTTCGATAAGTAAGAGTGTCGAACCCAACGAGGAGCTAAAGGTAGAACAAATACTCTCTCAAGTCCTATTGGCCACTGATACGACTCTACGCATGCTTGACGTTCGCTTTACCTAGAACAAGTATGAAACTAGAAGTACTTTGTAGGTGTTGTTGGATAGGTTTGCAAGATAATAAAGAACACATAAATAAGAACTAGGGGCTGTTTAGATAAAGATGCAATAAAGTAAATAAAACGAGTGTGGAAAAGTGGTGGTAGGAGTTGTGAAATTGTCCCTAAGAAATTGACTGTTACTAGACCGATAATCACTATTGAATTCTATTTGAGGGAGAGGCACAAGATAACATACTTTCTCTTCTTGGATCATATGCACTTATGATTGGAACTCTAGCAAGCATCCACAACTACTAAAGATCATTAAGGTAAAACCCAACCATAGCATTAAAGTATCAAGTCCCCTTTATCCCATACGCAAACAACCTACTTACTCGGGTATGTGCTTCTGTCACTCACGCCACCCACCATAAGCAAATCATAAACATATTGCAAACCCTACAGCGGAAATCCCTCAAGCTTGCGTGACACAGAGGGCACAATAGGACAGCACCAATAATAAAATATGCAACTCAAACCAATCCTAGCAATTCATCAATCACCGGTAGAACAACGAAAATCTACTCAGACATCATAGGATGGCAACACATCATTGGATAATAATATGAAGCATAAAGCATCATGTTCAAGTAAAGGGTACAACGGGTTGCGGGAGAGTGGACCGCTGAATATAGATGGGGGAAGGTGATGGAGATGTTGGTGAAGATGATGTAGGTGTTGGTGAAGATCGCGGTGATGATGATGGCCCCCGACGGTGTTCCGGGGCCACCGGAAGCAAGGGGGAGAGGGCCCCCCTTCCTCTTCTTCCTTGACCTCCTCCTTAGACGGGAGAAGGGTTTCCCCTCTGGTCCTTGGCTCCCATGGCTTGGGAGGGGCGAGAGACCCTCCGAGATTGGATCTATCTCTCTGTTTCTGCGTTCTGGAATTCTGCCATGGCACCGTTTCCTTTATATCTGGAGATCCGCAACTCCGATTGGATTGAAACCTTCACCCAGATCATTTTCCAAAAATTAGTTTTCTTGCGGCCAAAGAAGGGCATCAACCGCCTTATGGGTGGCCCACGAGAGTGGGGGGTGTGCCCACCTGGAGTGGTGGCGTGGGCCACTCTTGTGGCCACCTCGGGCACCGTTTTTTCGTGTTGATTCTTCCTCCCAAAAATCACAAATATTCCAAAATAATTCTCCGTCCATTTTTATCCCGTTTGGACTCCGTTTGATATTGGGTTTCTGCGAAATGTAAAACATGCAACAAACAGGAACTGGCACTGGGCACTGGATCAATATGTTAGTCCCAGAAAATAGTATAAAAAGTTGCCAAAAGTATATAAAAGTTGAATAATATTGGCATGGAACAATCAAAAATTATAGATACGACGGAGACGTATCACAAAGGAATAAATTTTATTGAACTATCATGGTGGTTGTTAAACATTAGAAGGTTCACCCAACTCAATCCCAAGTAAGCATCATCATTAAACCCAAACAGAATTTATTAAATAACATGATGAGATTGACATGATAATCCAGGTACTAGATACTCAAAACGTCCATAACCGGGGACACGGCTAACCATGCTTAGTTTATACACTCTGCAGAGGTTTGCACACTTTTCCCCGCAAGACTCGATCTCCTCCGTTGGATTTCTCGCATTACATGGTGTTTGAGAAACGGATGACCGAGACACAGTCTTACAGAAGCATTAACTCTTTACTCTGGGTAGACAGTACCAACATACATCCCCTACATCTGCTAGTCTACCGCTGAAAGAGGTCACACAAAATACTCAACTATGCTAGAGCCCATAGTAGGTTGCGGCTGCACACGGAAGTTTCTAGCATGAATAATCTCATGATCCCTTTAAGCCTGGGTGGCGGTCCATAGGAAAATCACACGGTACCCCGGGATTTCCAAAAATACAGACAACACTGGGTTCCCCAGGTGCCTCAATCCACCCAGATGTGTATTAAAGTTACCACCTTAAGTAAATCATTAATTAACAATCTCACATCTGTCATGGATACACTCACCCAATCCGCGTCTACTAGCATAGCATAGCAATATAACCAAACGTAGAAGTAACTCCCAAAGGTTTGATAATAAACAGGTAATAGGTACTACCTCATCTACTTCCCAAAACCCACATATTAATCAGATCCTAATCATGCAATTGTTTGAGGATTGATCTAATGCAATAAAACTGGGTAGTAAAGAGGTATGATCAAAGTGTTACTTGCCTTGCTGATGATCCGTGAAACCTAGAGACTCGTAGTAGCACGCGGCGCACTCCGGGTACTCTATCGCAAACAAACAAGCATACAATAAGCACTCATCTAATGCACGGGTAAAAGTCAAATAAGAGATCTAACCAGAAAGTTCAACTTAAGAGCTCCAGTTTGCAAAAAGAATCAAATCAAACGAAGCAACGAAAGTCAAACGACGGAAGAAACAAGCTTCGTTTACTAATATGGACCTAAGTCAAATTTTACTGTAGCAAAAACTTGTTTGAGTTGGTTAAACGGGAAGAGGGTTTCGAGAGGAAACTCTACGCGCTTGAATCGCGTGATTCCGATAAACGAGCAAAAAGTTATACTAAAACAAAAATCGTATCAAAAATCGCGATCGAAAATAATCGCAGAAAATCCGAGAAAAAGAAAAAAACGGACTAACTAGCTAACGAACGAACGTTCACTATCTGCGGCTAAATGACAAAAACCGTTCGTTAAAACGAACGTACGGAGGAACGTCCGTTAAATAACTAAATCGAGAAAACCGACGAACCGATAAAAAAACTGATCTAGGGTTTTTAAAAAAACCAAACGGTTTTTATAAACAAAACCGGCGGCGGCTACCTCGGGTCCGGCGAGGTGGCGACGGGGTCTGGCGGCTCCGGCGGAGGCGGCGCGGGGCGGCGACATCGGCGGCGGCGGCAACCGGCGGTGGCGGCGGCGGGCGGCTAGGGTTAGGGTTCGGCGCGGGTGGGCTGGTGGCGGCGGTGTGGGCTTCGGGGCAGGGCGGCGCGGCTTATAAAGGCCCCCCGTGCGGACTCCCGCTCGGGTACGGCCCGGAGTCGGTTTCCTTTTTTTAAATAATTCGGACGTGCAGAAAAAGAAAGAAAAGAAATATTAAACGGACTCCAAAAATCCCGAAATAAAGTTTCCCCGTCTTCTAAAAATGATCCGGACAAGATGAACATTTATTTGGGCCTAAAATGCAATTTTGAAAAACGCATATTTTTCCCAATTCAAATAAAATAGCAATAAAACTCCGAAATATAATCTTATTTGATTTTATTATTAAATCCTTAATATTTCTTTATTTTGGGAAAGTCATTTTATTCCCTCTCTCTTATTTTTATAATTGAAATATTCAAAGATAAAATAATTAAAATCAAATGATCATTTTTCTAAATTTGAGAAAAAACTCAAATATGAAAATAACGAAATTCCCAACTCTCTCCGCGGGTCCTTGAGTTGCGTGAAATTTCTAGGATCAAACCAAAATGCAATAAAATATGATATGCAATGATGATCTAATGTATAACATTCCAAATCGAAAATTTAGGATGTTACACCCCCTCTCTCTCTCTTTTGTCTTTTTTCTTTTCTTTGCCGGCATACCATTGAGTTGGCTCCGATAGTTCTTCGTCCGGTGCCTCGGTTGCCGATGCGCGTCCGGATCGAGAGGAACGGCGCGGCCTTGCGGCGGTGCATGTTCTCTTTGCCCTTCTAGGGTTCTTTTACCGAAAAAGGCTTCCGCCCCGCTTTATATTATAAAGCCAACCGCACAACAAGCATCCAACAAGGTCCAACACAGAACCACACACACACACGGAAGTCCACATGAACAAAAAATACATGAAAGGATCAATGATGAGGGCACAACACAACAAGCCGTAAACCCAAAACACACACACACACACACACACACGGAAGTCTAGGTGGCGTGTGTTCTAGGGTTCTTTTGGGGTGAGGGGAACTTTCTTTCTTTGTTTTTACTTTGTACCGAAAACAATCTAAGCCTAGCATGGTCTGATACCATTGTTAGATCCATCGGGATCGGTTAGGCTAGATATTCCGGTAGTTCTTACCTTCTGCTTGTGGCTCGAGGAGCTCCCGATGCCGGCCATGGTGCCGGTGCCAGTGATGGCAGAGAGTAGTGATGGGGGTGAAGTGGCTGGTGGCGCTTCCCATCGCTTCAGTGTCGCCCTCTGGATCAGATTAGGGTTAGGAGTGGGGAATAGTGACGGCGACGAACCTCGTACCATGTGCCCCTGGTCCCCACCTCATCTTTATAGCACTGTGTGATAAGGGCCCACCAGCTTTGCTTAGGCTGGACGCCCCCGATCAGGGCGTGGGTCAAAGGCCCAATGAACCATTGGGCCCATTGATGGAGAGATCAACCTAACACCACAGACTCGAGGCTAGCAGTGGCAGGCTCCCCTGGACAGTTGGCGCAGCAGCCGCAGATTGGATTTTTTTGAATAATGCGCAATACTCTGCGTCCATGGCTCTCGCCCGTGATGTGTCGGCAGATGTTCAGAACACCAACTTGCATTTGGCCTTCACTGAATTGACGGCCAAGAATAACGTTTGGTCAAAATGCTCAAGATATTTACTCCTGGATGTCTGCTGTTGTGCCCGAGTGGTTTGTTATAGCATACGGCCTCGCGGTGACACCTAGCATAGTCACACTGTTGAGGCCAACTTTCTTCTCCACACTACATGGATTCATCTTCTCTCTCGATGCTGGTCTTTAGAGGCATCTGCATGGAGATTTCTCGGCTGCCATTGACAAGATCAAGGCGAGCGGTGTCGCATAAGAGTGCAGTGACAACAACGCGCCGACAACTTGTTCTGATGGTAGTAGTGGTTATTTGATGGTCTCAAAATTTTGATGTAATTTTTATTATATTTTAGATACTTTGTACTTCCAATAAACACTTATAATAAATCCGGTTCTTTCCGGAAAAAACAATTTTAGCGTAGTCGTCATATAAGATACGGACCACGTTTCAGATAGATACAAAGTTTATGTCTGTTGTGCGCAAATGCATAGTTATCATAATGTTGCCATTATTATTTTTCTTGTCTGAACTTAACAATCAAACACACTTTTAAGAATTAAACTGACGACTTTTTACGTATTTGGGAGGAGCACTAGTTGCTCCTCACCATGGTGAATGCAATGTACAGGGCACATCATGCAGGAGGAAACTTGTCCATAAATTGTGGCCACTCAGGGCTCGAGGCCATATGACTATTATGCTACTAAGAGTGTGTTTTTTATCCAATTTCTTTTATTATGGCAATCGGGGCCTATGACGACTCTGTTGGAGTTGTCTTATCCCCTCCCTACCGGGTTTGGTGAAATATAATGGATATGCAATGGAGGTGGCGTGATATTCATAAGAAATAGTGTGCCCCGTAGCATTGACATGAATTGGGATAATATCCCGGTCCTCGCTTGTGATC
Organism: Triticum aestivum; assembly: GCF_018294505.1. Taxonomy (NCBI): domain Eukaryota; kingdom Viridiplantae; phylum Streptophyta; class Magnoliopsida; order Poales; family Poaceae; genus Triticum; species Triticum aestivum. Next base: position 223,526,897 of record NC_057798.1, on the reverse strand, counting down.
TATCGGACCTTGGGGATGCCTTCTCGGAGGAGGAGGTCAAGAAAGCAATCTTTGATCTACCAAGTGACAAAGCTCCGGGATCGGACGGTTTCACCGGTGCCTTCTTCAAGGACTGTCCGGAGATTATCAAAGGAGACATTATGAATGAGGTCAACCACTTCTCAAGTCTGCACACCTCCAACCTTCATTGGCTCAACTCGGCGAACATTGCCCTCATTCCTAAGAAGGAAGAGGTGGAGTGCATCTCTGATTTTCGTCCCATTAGTCTTATCCATGCCATTGCGAAGATTATTGCTAAGATGATGTCCTCACGACTCGCTCCGCACATGCAAAGCCTTGTCTCAAATGCCTAAAGCGCTTTTATCAAGAAGAGGAGTATCCATGATAATTTCATGTATGTGAGAGGTTTGGCGAGAAAGTTGCATCATAACAAGACCCCGACTTTGCTCTTCAAGCTCGATATCAAGAAAGCTTTTGACTCGGTGAGATGGGATTTCCTCTTGGATCTTTTAAGGCACCTGGGCTTCCCGAGCAGATTTCGGGATTGGGTTTCAGCCCTCCTTTCCACGGCTTCATCGAGGGTTTTGATCAATGGCGTGTTGGGTGACCC